>NW_020538629.1:0-25799 GCF_003426905.1 Ctenocephalides felis
ACTTTTAAATATCCCTCTAAATCTTCTATGAAAAGGCAGTTGCTTGTCTTACATGGGCGTTTAATTTGCCATTGTTCCTGCTAATCTAGATACTACAAGTTTACAATGTGACAAACAAATAATACATAAACACCAAAGAACAATAGGAACTATGACCTTTACCATTTACTCTAAAACTTCTGATAAGGGTTATTACAACTTTGTATCTTACCAGGACTTTGACATATCACCTAAATTTCTGGGCAATGAATATACATCATTTGTACCTTTGAGGGAATTTTATCTTTCATCAAAACCCTTGTCAGAGACGACCTCAAAGGGTTAAGGGTTATCACCTTAAACGTTCGACAAGAATTTTAATATATTGAGGAGCTATTATATTTGGATAATAGATAGATGATGATTTATTTGGAAAATAGATTGAAGATAATTTATTACTTTTAACGCTTCGTAAGTAATGTTTGGCCAATGTATATATTGACTTTGATTTTGGTGTTTGGAGTCTTTTGTGTACTATACAAATATTCATCGGATCTTTTGTGTTGAGTGAACTGTTTGGATTGTGGATTATTAACTCGTTTATATTTATTTTAGAAGTTAAATTATCATAGTTTAAATATGTTTTGATAATTATATTGATTTTCATTAAATAATAGTTGTTTAGTTGAATTTGGAAAAAAAATCTCTTTTTTACGTGGTGCTAGAGTTCTCCAAGATTTAATTGATCTATATTTCTAAATTTATAGAACATTTTATGTTATTGACCATCAAGTAAAAAACATGATTTTTTTATATTATCTTTTACATTAATTGCAACTTATCTGAGTGTACTGAACTCTCTCAGTCCACCAGATTTATATAGTTTTGGTACACTATTTTGTCTTTAATTACTTCATTAAAAGTGGAACGTCTTCGTACGTTTTCTCGCAATTTATATTCTACAGAGTGATAATTCACTTAAAGTTCTGAGCAGGCACTTTATTTGATGCAGTTCAGCAGATCTTACTTGATGAATTTACATACAGATCCATTTGGTTACAAGGTCTTAGGTTGAATTAAATTTAATTACAGAATTACTTATCTCTTATCCTTGTGATCAGATACACTGTATCCGTTATTAGGGCTTGCAACACGCCAACTTGATGATGGGAAATTATATTTACATACATACACACACCACATACACACACACACATATATATATATATATATATATATATATATTTGTATTTCAATGCCGGCGTTAACTTTGCCAAAAATCATGAAAGATTTGTCCAAATGTTTTTATATTTTATTTCTTATATTAATAACAATCAAAACATTAGTACATTCTATGAGTATTTATATGATATGAATTACTCAAATACAATTATAGATAGTAGTTTTCCCAGTAATTGATACAATTTATTGGATCAAGTTAATTGGCTATAAATTTTTAAGTCTTCTGAATTCTGGTGTAAGGAGCAGCGGAGCAGCAACGAGTAAATTGGAGTGATTTTTTAATTTGTTATGATGATTAGTGCATCTTGTTTTCAAAAAGCTTTTAATATATATCACCTTCATGTTTAATATATATTCACCTATATTCATCATCATGCAGAGATTTGCTCACGATCCAGGGTACACCTGGCATCATTCTAAGTAGATTGATTAGGTCCTCAGTACTAATGCCACATTGGATTTGTTAGAGCAGCCCCAAAGCTCTATTCTGTATGTCCAGATAGGATTTTTTATAGTTTTATAAATCAACACTTTGTTTGCGAGTGCTTATTTTAAATTGTGTCCGATAATGCTTATATCCCACGGAAGTTTATATAAAAACCGTATCCAAAGGAGCATTTAAGAAAGATACACGATTGATATCGATTTCGCACCATCCAACTGTTCCTCTGGGTTTGCGCAAAGTCGTTTGGTGTTAATCAAGATTTTATTATGTGGCAAACACTATGTTATCTCCATAATGTTCTTCTGTTCCTAGTTCGTCAATCCGTTTTATTGCTAGTAGTAATTTAACTATTATTCAAGCTGTGAATCTATAAAAGCCATTCGTGCGCGGAAGAATGTTGCGCTTATTGTGCTTCCGTTTGCTCGTAAAGTTATTATTACATTAGAGCCTAATTTTGTTACTGTTCGATGCAATAGTCGCTTTCGACCATTATACGCTTTCTATATGTGTTTTATATAGAGATTCAGTCGGAATAGACATGTGTGTATGAAACATACATATTTTTTGGCGCAAAAACCTACCTTAATTTTTATGTAGGGCCAAGACCGTGGGCAAGCAATTCTTAGTCCGGGTACAGTCACAACCTTAGCCATCTCGGTATCAAGCTTAGTTTTATAGTTTTACTTTAGGTCATAGATCTTGACATGCTTCAACATACAATGACGTTTTGTCTCCAAGTTACATAATTGTCTTATCTCTTTATTGATATTTACAGAGTTATATATTTCTTCAATAAGTTTGGATTGTATTCCCAATCTTCGTATTGGAATACTTGTTTCGCTTCTCATCGATACTTGGAATATCAACAAGGCCTGCTTGATTTCATACCGTGATAAACATGAATTGATCTCTGATGAAAATTTCATGAGATCTTTGAAGTGCTTCATTATGCTTTAGGCAGTATTAATATTAATATTATATGTGTAAGGGATATATATATATATATATATATATATATATCTGTGTGTATTTGTCCTCTTTAGGACGTCAATATTTCATTCCCGAGCTTATTTATTGCCCGTTAATTAATAATTGGAAAAGTCGTCTCATAATTGATTAATCAGAATGATTTCATATATAAAGAGCTGTGACAAATTTAAGTTGAAGCTTTGGATCATTTGTAGAGCACTAAAAATTTTAATTACACAGATTAAGGCGATAATTATATTTTATTCTCTTTTAAAAAGTGGGTGTATGAGTTTTATCCTACACACAAATATATTTATATATTAAAAAATCCAAACTGGTAAAGAAATTATCAACAAAGAATACAAGTATGAATTTATTTTTTTTAAATTGTCATTTATTGTCGACATTTCGGTCATGTTCAAGACAATTGCATGACTAATGAGGATGACACTTCATATTTGACTAAAATATTTATTTAATTTATTTTATTATTTATTGATTTTTAGGATCTAATTTACTAGATTTTTGAGTTGATATTATTAAACAAAGGATTTCTATGCTCTGGTATAAAAATAACATTTCTAATAAGACTGCTATCTGATATTCTGAATATATATTTATATATATATATATATATATATATATATATATATATATATATATAATCAACTTAGGCGTTTCCCTTAGGCCTAAAGGGAGGGTTTTATTCAAGGTGTGAGGTGACAAATTAAGCTTGTTAGGTGGAAACGCAACTCATTCTTGTTCCGTTTCGGCAATTCGTGAAAGCTTCCTCCTCTTTTAGATAAATTGAGACATTTGACTTCAGGCTGAATTATGTGAATAGATTTTTTAGATACATCATAAAAGAGGGATGGTTGAAAGGAGAAAAATTGGCAAGGGAATAGTTTTTATGGTGTTCAAATTATTATATAATTTTCTGCTTATTGTATCATTCTTATCTAAAGAAAAGACTTTTGTTGCTCTGAAAATTCAAATTAGGTGTGTTACAAGTCTTACGATTACACAAAATATCAATTTGTTTTATGTTACGAATATGTATCTATATCTAATAAATTGATCTCATCTAGTCTGTAATGATATAGATCTAGAATAAACTTATGAAATTAGTGTGAACTGAAAAAAAATTTAAAGTTCTGCACAAACTATAATAAAATAATCAACTAGTACAGTTCAATTTAAACAAGATCTTTTAACCAATTTTCTTTACGAAACTAAGACCTTTTTTCTTCAATCGTCTTCAAGTCAACTACTACCCTATTTCCAAGGTGTCACGTACACATAAATTATCTATCCTATTACACCCCTGTCCACCGACGTGCGTGACATTCGGAAAAAAAATTCAAAGGAAGGGTGAAATTTGACACCCTCTGAATTTCGGCATTCACATATATATTGCGGTATCTCGTAACTTTTTTCGGTCACAAAAGCTTCGAGTTCACCAACACAAAGCTGAATTTATTTACAGTGCGGTTTTAAAAAGAAAAAATATCACATAAAAGGGATAAGTCGGCGTTTTCGGATTTTTTTTTCGAGAATTTATCAAAGGAATTTCAACCCGACCCAGTGAACTGGTGGAGAAAATCGGCTGGTGGAAACAAACGATTTTATTATATAGGATTTACATAGGAGCAAAAATGTTTACTTTGGTTTTTGCTTAGGATAGGATAGATATGAGAATCGATATTTTTGAATTTGTTGTAGGTACAAGATTTTTGTAATACATAAGGTATTTATAATTATGCGAAATATTACTGAATACTGATTATATACTGTACATAAATTTTTATTCTGTATAATTTGGAATTTGATTTTTACATCTGTTTGATAGATCAAAAAATTGAAATAATATCAAGAAACTTTTTTTTAAAAAAAAAATATATAAAATCCATACGTTTCCACTTCATTCAGTGTAAAATTAGCTTATCCTTATAATAAAAATAAAAAAAAAAAGATATTTAAATTTACTGATATTATGTCATTTTTGTAACAAGAGAACGCAGGGTTGACAATTGCTATAATTTTTATTGAATAAAATGTTTATTTATATTAGTTTCAACTGAATTCAAATTTATAAACTAGTTTTTTCTTGTTAAAAATGGCATTTTCATTTGCTTAAATATTTGTTTGGGTGACCTGGTAATTTTTACTTCTTACTTTCATCACTTTATTAATAGTTCTTATTTTCAAGTCTTTATGTAGAACTAAAAAAAAATAGACACGATTTCAAAAGGTTAAAAAGAGTCTATTTCTTGTTGATCGACCAGATTCAGGTATAAACTGCAACTTATTACAAAACGTACCTATATCTAGATGTTAAAAATGACGTTTTATCATTTTGTTTGTATAAATGTTATTTAAAAGCTCACTTTATTTTTTTTAATATTTTCTGTTTTTTAAGTAATACTACCCAGTAATAGAACCCAGTTAGGACATGGTGCCTATTATAACCTTCCGCTACTTTATGCTGGTCCCTGTACTTCCAAAAAAGTTGTTCCTATCTCGCATGACACGTTTTCTCGCTTAAGACGAATTTTCGGGCCGGTATCATCAATACGACCTTTCATGATTATACTTGTACCTTGCGGGTTCATCCCGGTGGAATAGTGAATAGATTTCAATCAGAAATTTCAGGTACTACACCCACCACAGACAACCTGATGTTGAGCAGTATTGACATCTGTTTGACTGAAAAATATAGATAACGAAAAGCCTTATTGCATCAAAAACATTTCATCAGTATTGCCGATATAGGTCATCTTTCGGGGTTACCATCACAATGTCTTAAGTGAAAAAAACTTGTTCTTTGCGTTTTTTAACTAAATTCATGTATTGAATGCAGATCAGGGTTGGTGTCTATTAATATTGAATCCTTCTGTATTTATATGTGGCCCTCTACCTGTTACTTTGGCAATGCCTGCTCTAATTCTGGTGTGTTCAGTTCTCGTCGAATGCGTTTCGGTCACTTATTCGCGAGGCGTCGTTAAAATAATTTTGTAATAAGAAGAAAAAGCGTAATGAGTGAATTTTACTGCGTTGGGAAACGAAATACTGACACGACCATCTGTTCGCCGAAGCTTCCAGATGTGTACCGCGTGCAAATGTCAACCAGCATTTAGCTAAAATTAAATTAATTTCTGGAACAAGGCTATTTTTATATTTTATGCTTTATATTGCCACAATTTACATTTTTTCTTCTCACACTTCACTTGCTTATACTATAATATAATTTTATAGTTGTGCATCCATGGTAATATATCCTGTATTTCAGTACTTCTCAAAAAATTTATATAAACTAGGTGGAAGTGCTCTCAAAATTTGTCATGCCATTTTTTGAACTTGGCAGTAACTCCAAACCTTCGAAACGGTTGGACCTACCTCTCAAAAAAACTTTTTTGCCATTACTCCAACTTACCCTGCAGGAAGTTAATAAGCATTTATGATTCAATTTTAATTAAGTTTGCTAATAAATTACAAATTTGTTTTAATTTAATTATTGAAATATTCTCATTAAATCTCATTTCATTAAGTCTTACTTAATGAAAATTTTTGAATACAACTCTGTCTGCAAAAGATTAATGATCCTTTCTACGGGCGTCTCAACCAAAGGTCGTAAATTCATTTACCATATGTAGAATATTATTTTTTATCTCAACTGGTATTTGAATTTGTACGTACTAAGTAAACTGTTTTTGGCACAATTCAAAATAAAGATTACTAGAGAAATAGAATTTTCATAAAATCTTGATCAATTATATTTTACTTCATGGAGAATAAATATAATTTATTAGTTGTTACTCAACTGATATTTGAATTTGTACTTATATTGTAATTTTTTTATTTTGATTCATAATTTGAGTCTGAACTGTTTATTGGCATAATTGAAACTTAGATGATACTAGAGAAATATAATTTTTCCTATAATCCTGATCATTTATATTTTACTCCATGGAGAATATTAATATAATTTATTACGATGTTGAAAAGTTGATGACTGGGCGAAGAAAACCTAAGCTCGTATTATGAAATTTGCAAATTGGATTTAGCACGTAATATAGAAGAGACACTTTCTAGGGTAGTATCGTGTTACTAATTTATATACATTGAAAATGCAAATGATTATATAGGTATGTATATGTATACATAATATTTTCTTTACTTCGTGGGTTAGTCATGCAACTCTACCTAACCCGCTTGGACCAATTTAAAAAAGTGTGAACTCTCGCATAAATACAATGAGATTTTGAATTATCTAGATCTAGGTGAGTAGTAAAATCTAGGCTGATAAAAGCTTGCTCCAATTTTAGATATTTTGACGTCGTCTTTATATAATATCATCTACTGTTTATAACAATCACTTTATCATATGTAGACTTATGGGCTCTCTTTGGGCACATTCGAATCTACACTACACAACTCGAAATGAACCTTATTTGTTACATAAAATATTGGATATATAATTCATTTCATCCCATTCAAGTTGGTTATCTATTTGGGTAACACGTATGTATCGCAAAGGACTCAATGTATTTTTTAATGATTTAGAAGATCATAATATTTTATTCTACAGAAAATCTTCCAAAGACAGTACTATTCATATCTTATTGCATTTAAATAAATTGTTAAATTTTCTCAGAATTATTACTATTCATTTCTAAATTATGTACCAAACTATGCCTATTATCACTATATTATTTTGGGACAATTACATCTCGTTGTTTAGTACAGTTTGAGTGTCGAAAACAGGAAACAAATCCGTTATTCAGGAAGTTTCTTAAATAATTCACATCGAGTGTTATGTATGTGTATACGAATGCTCTTCTATTACTAATGAACATCCCAGTCACGTTTTTGATAATAGATGCAGCGGATATGGAAGCTACGCGGGTTCCAAATATCTATGTATAAAATATTTAAGAAAATAATATACAGTGATTCGGTTTATACTTTGTAATTTACCCGGTTCTTGAACTTGAAAAATGAGATATTTTTTATCAATCCAAAGTTAAAACTCCATATGCTGCATGCTGTCTGTCTGTTAGAAGATTTCTCTCCATACGTCAGAAGCACCAAAACCAAAACAAAGATAAACACGACAAAAATATGCGCCTCGTCAGTATAAAAATAATTTACAGTTCCACCGCAAAGATATAAAATCATGAATTCTTTCGACATAATAAAGAATAAGTTACTCACACACAGGCACACACACAAAACGAATATAATAATAGATCCAGATTTGGCTTATAGTAATTAACTAATAGAATTACAACCAGTTTTAGTGTTGTCCACCAATGAGGTATAATGTTTTTTTTATTAATTTTTTAATATATATGTTTTTCCATGGGCGACATCTATACACAAATAGTGTCCATAGACGACATTCGTAGCGAAAGGGTTAATTATTTAAGTTAAGTATGTGTGTTAAAAATTTAGTATAGAGTCTGTTAAATTTATTTTCATTTAATTTACAAACTTTCTTTTTGGAAGACATCCATTAATTACATGACCTTATTATTTTATTAATTTATAATGGATATTAAAATAAAACCCAATGATTTTGCTTTTAGTTGGGTACTATATATTTTATTTTAAATTTCTCTTAAAATTCTGTCCGTCAGCTGCACAAATACTCTGAACCTATTTTTTCTACTTGGCAGCAATAAAATAATTTTACAGCTTCTTGGTAAGTTTGTAAGACTAAAACCTAAACTGTACATTATCATAGACCAGGAAAAAAATTCAAATAGGCACAAATATATACACATTCAATGGTTCAAAAAATCTATCATCAAAAGTTTGATGTAACCTAATTAGCAATATTAAGTATATCTGGTACTGCGGAAAAGAGAGTACCAGTTTTCAGACAGATTTAAGACCACCAACGATGTTTCACATAAAAAAAATTAATTACCGACAATAACATTAATTAGCTTTTTATTAAAATAATCGTGTTTGCACGTGCTTCCGCAATTTCACAGCCCACCAACAAACAGTTCATGTGCTTTCTGATCTAACTCAAAACATTTCCTTGTCGACGAACTCGTAAAATATCTATATAAAAGGTACACTGAAGGCTAAAATCATCTGGTTTAAGATATTTCAACTCGTGTTATATAATGTAGTCCATTAATAACACTCTGTACATGTGTTGTTTGTTCGATATATTTGATGCATAAAATATATGTTGATTGCTATGAATATTGTGAGGCCTTTTGATCAAACGTTGATCAAAGACATCAGAAAACAGTGAAAATCACTCATGGGAAAGATTTAGGCTATTGGATAAAAGATTGAATTTTAGAAGCACTACAATCAAATGGTCTTACCAGGAAACTTGCTAATGGCATAGCCAACACCTGATCTGTTTTGTTATTGGCTTCGCAAACTAGTTTAGTTTAGGAAAATTACTGTTTTTCTTATTCTTGAAGCGCCATTTTTTCAGTCTACATCAATTGATTCGAATCCTTATCGATTTTTATATACAGTGCTCCACCAAGATTTGACCTGAGTACTTCTACATCAGTCAGTTTGGCAGATGTCATGTTTTGCCTTATATAATATTTTAGCTTTCCTTACTTTGTGAAACAATAAAGGAATCAGTATAATTTCTTGTCTCAAAAGAATGTCTTTTATCCGAATGATTCAGAACTTTTCTGTCTATCCACACTGGTATATATCCCTCTAGACTAGAGAAAAGTTTTTTGGTCGCTTTATACGCAACATTTGAAATCCCTCTTATCAAACAGACTGACGTCGTATATCGTACACTATTGACAAAAACCCTCAGAGGCTTTTCGGAAAGAAGACGTTTCTAGACGGAGGATTTCTTGCGTCTCAAATTACTTGTTCTATTCTCTGGCTTTCATCGAAGGATCCATTGTAGAAATATATATATATATATATATATATATATATATATATATAAACTATTTTATGACAATACTTTTTGATGTAAATAAAAATCAATACGTATTACTTTTGTTCCTGGAGATATAGTAGATTTCACGATGAGCTTATAAATCTTTGTCTACCTTGTCGTAAGAGTAGATACATTTTATGTAATCTATTAAATAAATATCTTATTTTATAAATTCTAGTAAGAAAATTCTACAAGTTGGGATTTTTAATACCCATAATTTTATTTTCCCAATGTCAATAAAGTGACTTGTCAGACCAGCGTATAAAATTTACCAATTTTATTGTAAAACCACGTTTTCTCCAGTTTCACGCAAATGATGAAAACAAAATCAATAATCTTGTGTGCATTCATTCGTAATAAACCGTGTCTTATTCTCAGCACGTTTTTTGTTCTTTTATAAGACTTCGAATCCTATATTGAAATCTCTTAAATCAAGACAAGGCTCCTTATTGTACAAATCCCTCTTGGAATGTTCTTGGTATTTTTCTGAATCGTGGCATAATTCTATAAGATTGTGGAAAATCAAGTAAATACGGTAAAACGGCGATAATTGAACTACTATACATATACTTTTTAGATACATATACTTTCCCAATTATTTTTTATTTTTAATCCGTGCTTCCGCATTTTGTAATCAAAGGAACATCCATGCGTTGATAAAATAAGCAAGATGTGTTTATTGAAGTTCTGTCACAGAATAAATAAATCCCAAGACATTAAACATGTTCTCACGAAATTGTTCATGTTATTCTTATAAATAAACCAATTTTGTTATATAAAATGCGTAATGGGTGTTTAAATTAGACGCTGGTGACACGTACCTCTCATGCTACTTTCTCCTAATTAAACATGACCTCAAATACTGTATTTTTTTAAAGTTTATTGATTAATTTATATGGATATTTGAACTATTGCTATAGGTAAATTTTTATTTACGATCTTCAAAATCTGTATCCTATATCCAAATAAATACAGCTTTCATATAAAGCATATGCTCTACAAAAAACGCGTTTCGGCTTTGTTGACTTTCGTCTGGATATCGGAAAATATATTTATATTCGAAAATTTCAGAAGCATAAGATATTCGAGGTATATTTACATTATGTATGTTGTTTAGATAAGAAATTGAACAAGCGCAAGATGTAAAAAGTTGTTACATCACATTAAAAGCTCGGTATAATCTGTAAAGTTGTTTTAGCTTGCTTTTGGAATAATTTCATGGATTTAAGTTTAAGCTTTTAAAATATATAGTCTAAAATTTTAACCTAAGGTTGATGAATAGATCGAGTCGTCGGTTCTATTTTTTTTAAATAATGCATCTCTGTTAATTTGTAACAAAAAATGTTTGAATTCGTTAGTTAATATCTTATGTAACATATTTGTGTAGAATTGTATACTAAATATCCATCACGGATTAACTGAATTTCATGGTTAGTGTCCCGCATGAAACCGGTGCGGTCACCTGCCATTTAACCTCGACCTCCGCGTCGTTTCGGGTTAGATGTCAATCTGGCCTGGCGCACGGACTTTATGTGGGACACAAAATTTTAAATTTATCTAGCACTCAAATAATTTCATTGTTTAAGACTATAAACTTCGACATTCTGACTTTGTAGATTCGTCTTTCACTTACTTATTTTTCATTACACGACTCTCTATTATCATAAGTTTGGCAAAATTCTACAGGACCACGCCCTGTGCGTTTAATTAGTAACTCCATATAATTGCATAACTTCCCAACTTTATTACTTGAAAATAAGTACAGTCTGGCAGTTCAAAATACAGTAAAATCATCGACGCCATCAGTCAAAAGCGAGTCGAGAACAAAAAAGAACATTTTAATTGTGCCTTTGTCATCCAGAGAGTTCTTTCACATGTACCGACCATTATTAATGCATATTGCCGCAGGCAGTCTACACGTCGCCGACTGGAATTATATTATATCTGGCGTTCGTCTTCCATGAACGATATTAAACATTTTGACAAGTACATGGAGCAGACAACGAGCAATTTAAATGATGAATTCTATATGCCTCGATGCTCCTGAGAAGAAATATGATATAATGCACTCGTTTCCTTTGGAACGCTAGTTTTGTCGTTATGGTAATAAGATTTTAATCACATTAGTCCACAAAAATCTTCATGATAGTACAAAATAGAGAATACATCTAATTTTCAAATTTGGAAACTAAGTGGACATTGTAAGGCTAGTATGTTATTTCATAGAAAGCATCAGAGCATTATCCATTATGTAATCTATAAAACAGATGCATTTTATAAAAATGCTTGCGTCGTATGAAATTTCCAATGTGTGAGTATTTTATGAGATAACCAGATGTGATGCATAAGAATAGAAGTCGGAGATATATCAAGTTATGACTCCTATCCAGCAATTATCGAACGAATGAATGCTAACAGACACAGGATGTGAAATGTAGATAAATTTCCTAGGCAAGCGAAATATGGTTCTTGACAAATATTGAATAAATTTAATAATAATAATTTTAATTTTGTGAAGAAGACTCAATTTCATTAGATATGAAGGAAACTTACTGTATATTGGTCATTGGATCACACTGATCTTATTATTATCAATGTTAGAGCAAAGTTAAAAACCAAATACTTTTTCTGATATAATTGTAACGAAATAATTCAAAAGTTATTAAATAGATCAATTTTTGACATCAATACATCATCATATTGCAACTTATTTCACTACTGAGCTTTAGGTTCAGTTGCATTTATAGTACAAAAACTATTATTAATTATCTTATTTATCTATTTCCAGAATGTCGACCACAAGATGAAATTCCGCAGCAAGAAAGGACAATTGCCTTTCGTCGAATTGAATGGTGAAGAATTGCTGACAGTGCCATCATCATGAAGGAGTTGTCCAAACGCTACGGAAAGGATCTGGATGCTGCTTTGACACCAGAACAACGCAATGTCTCCCATGCTATGGTAAATAAAATATATAATTTAAGTGAATTATGTAATAATTGTCGTTTTTATTTATTTTTATCCTAATTTATTAACAATCTCTGTTGATAGAGCATTGCTGGTCAAGAAATTTCATAACAAAAAGATCCAATATACAAAATTTCTTGCTTCATAAACCAGCCATAAATTATTTCATACTTAGATGAATACATTTTATATGCTCAATAATTGTTCTGAAGCGAATTTAAATTTCTTATTTGTATAAAAAACAACATTTTTCATAATTATTCAGAAGTAAAATTTAACTCTGGCGCAATTTTATCTCGTGTTCCGCAGAAAGCCGGTACGGTTATCAGTCACTCAACCCTGATCGAGGCGTCGTTTTAGGTTGAGCGTCGAAATGGCGTACCGGTTTTAAGTGGACGCCATTATAGCGCCATTTTTCTTGATAAAAATTTATTTTAATTTTGTTAAAACATAAAATCAATATGAATAGTACAAATAATTAATTTGCATAATAAAACATTACATTATTCACATTTTTCTAAGTTTCATCTTTAATCTTTAACACCAATTTAGAGGCAACTACTACCCTCAATCATTATCCAAAATGTTGTTTATTTTATTTATCATGTTATTTGATTTAATGCCTAATAGCTTTTGAAGAAACCCTTCAATATCTTCAACAATGGGTGTAGTTGTCTCAAATGTGCCGTTTCATGTTAACTCTGATACTAAAAATCAGTCGTGCGTCTAAATAAATACAGTAGGGTTGTTGTTGTTTGGGTCGAGGGATTTTTACGCCCTTGAGTATATTTTATGGGATTTTTGGTGACACTGACATGAAATCTGGGATATATTCATGAGGATAAGGAAATCATACATTCTTAATTTGATCGAAGACAACACAGTAATTCTATTAATAAACATGCAGGGGAATATCAATTAAATGAAGTGTAATATAGTAATCAATATTTTTTAATTAATTTACGAATGGAAATTTCTACTTTACATTATATCCATAGATAAACAAGTATAAATTTTGATTATATCAAAGAAGTGATTCTTCATCTGAAGAACATGAAATGATTTTCACTCCCGTTTTTTTTTATCAAAATCAGTACTTCGCTATCACATCTTTGGACCTGATAAATATATGTAAGCCAGGGGTCCTTAAATATTTAATTTTCTTTTTTTCCAGGTATCCATGATTGAAAACCACTTGGTATGGATCGTTTACTGGTGGCGTACAAAGTACCCAGAAAGTGTCATCAAAGGATACAAAGTCAATTTGCAACATGCTCTTGGAACTCGTATTCCAAATGGAATCCTCAACTTCTTCTTCAAATTTGCTTTTGGACGCAAGGTCAGTTGGATTTTTTAATTATTGATATATGGAGTATTTATAGTAGCGTTAGTTGAATGAATGAGAAAAACTAAAATTATATTCACCTAATTTGAAATAGCCATATTTAAGCAGTAAACTCTAATGGACCATAATTTATCTCTTACATTAGAACGGATCTTTCAATGGTAACGATTTATAAAAAGTTTTCGACAGTGGCTGCTTCCTTTGCGTAATCTGGCTTATCATATTTCAATGTCATCTTTTAAAAACCGCTCATTTATCTTTTTGCTTATTCTGCTGGCTGTCCATGTATTATTGTCTACGGAATTTTTGCCAGCAGGCTTTGATAAAATTGTCATAACATTTCATGTCGATGGAATTTCGTTTGTAAATAAAGTAATTGTATTCGGAGAAATTTTTAGGAACGGAAGACAAATGGTAATGGAATTTTTATTAATGCGAGATTATTTTCTTATAGTATTTTTATTTAAGTTGTGTTTTTCTTCCATTATGAGTTTAGTCTATAATTTATCATCTTCGATTTGTTTTGCAAAACTATCCTTTCCTGGCATGATGTACCATCCTACCATCCTTCCCTTCTCTTCGAATTGTCATTTTGAAAGCTTGTCCATATAATACAATACGAAGTCCCACATTTCGCGAATTTCGTAAGAAGTCATTCATCTCTTGGTTAGAAAGCAAAACATTGCGAATAGGTGGTTTCCATATTATCTATCTGGTGGGTAGGGTCATGCAGCACTCCTGGCGAATACTAATTATAAATTTTTATCTACACGATTTTATAATATTGCTTTATGTTTACCGCTAAAAATATAGTAAAGGAGTTAGTGACCAAATTTACTCAAAATACAAGATTTTTCTTCAGTATTATGCACCAGCAAATGCATCTCGCCTCAGTTGTACTTGATTTGCTCTATCATTTGGTATGATGTAAAACTTTTTAATTGAAGTTTGGAGAATATTGGCAAAATTCAATAGTGAGCATTTTTCACTATATACATTAATTTTTACACCTGTTGCAAAGTCGACAACAAGTAAAACTGCAGGATTAAAAAAATAACTTTAAAAATACAAGAACTTTCCACCATTCTCAGGCACTTCTTAATTTTAATTTGAATAATTACTACTATAGAAAAATATTATAGTTGTAAATTAATACAAAAAAGAAATTATTGTTGTTGAAGAACAGGTAACTTGAAAAAATTAAAATATATTACTCTCAATTTAGATTAATTTCTAAACATAACAAATCGCATTCAATTAACTATACTAGGCTAAATTAGTATAAAATTAAATTAACTTCCAAACTACTTATTAATTAAAATATAAATAACTGAAAGATAGCAATATATAAGAGGATCAATTTAATTTGTAACCCACTATTATTATTTTATCCTGGCTTTATTTTCGAATCTGATTTCCTACATAATTTGATATAATTTATGGTTCTTGAAGTCGAGGTCAATTGTATGCCAATATCTTCCAATCACTTAATTTACTATACATTACATTCACGATATTAGAAATACATTCTGTAAAACGTGATGATTTTTAAGATTATATCTCAATACGTTCTAAATCCATCCATAAAAAATATCTCTCAAGAAATGTTTCAGAAACCTACTTTGGGTAAACTAAATACGAGATATAGAATTTAGTAATGGGAATAATATTTTTTATTAGAATAAATAAACAAGTTGATTCTTGAATTTCGAAATAAATTGTTCTATATCTCTCTTACAGATTTTTGATTATTTGCAAAATACTTATATATTTTTTTTAAATGAAACCGAAAGGAAAATTGTGTTAAAATCACTAAGGTGTGATTACTAAATTCTAACTTTTGGTTCTAACTGCAATTTTAGTTATTTTAAAAATATTTTTCTTTAGGATAAAAAATAAAAATCTCTTCATCTTACAATTAGTTAATTTACAAATAAATTTTTTATCGGCCATAATTAATTTAGATTACTTAGTAGGTTTGGAAATTAATTTAGTTACTGAATCATAGTATTATGATTTTTGTAACATTTTATTTAATAATTTTAAAATTTAACAACACTCATATTAAAGTAATACAAAAAATTATATATACGTAATTACTTTTATATACTTTTTGTGCACATATTTATGTTTTGTCATACAATATGATAATTAATATCTCATTGTTTTCGAAATTCTTCAACAAATCATTTCTTGGAAAACATTGATACTGGGATCATTCAACTTTTGCACATAAGACGAAGATTACTGATTTTGCAATTGCGTTGTAAATTATGTTTGCTTGAAAATCAATTGTTGACTTTTTATAATAATAAGCAATTACTTGAACAATGTTAATATTTTTCCCTGTGTATGAATGAAATGTATTTTGTAGCCACATAATCAGCAAGATCATTTTTGTGTACTAGCACCAAATACTAATATTTATTTGATATTAAGATGTAATTCTAATTTAAATTTTGAAATTGTATTTAGCTACATATCACACTTATATTATTGTTTGCGAAATTGCATGCTCGCTCCAAGCAAATTATTTAAAACATACATGTGAATTAGTTAAGTTGCCACTTGAAAAGGGTACAAAAATATCAAAAAAAAAGCAAAAATGATATTTTCAAATTTGTAATTTAATACTGATAGATCTAGATTTAAATTTTTTATTACTACCAAGTAGTCAATTAATCGTGGCAATTTCCATTTTCACATATATGTTTTAATTTTTCCTATCAAATCTGTGTCCGTGTCTATTCTGACTGTGTTGGTGACGTGTAGTGGTTCCAGGGTGCTAAGAAAGTGAAGGCTCAAGGAATTGGTGTCCACAAACCAGATGAAATTGCTGAATTTGGCAACAACGATCTCCAAGTGCTGAGCGACATGTTGGCTGACAAGCCCTTCTTCTTCGGCGATGAACCCACCACCGTAAGTATAATTGATGTAATTTTTTTTTTTTTTTTGAGTTGATGTAATTTGGTTAATGGTTTTGATTTGTGTCTATTTTAGTTGGACATTGTCGCTTTTGCCAACTTGGCCCAGATTCACTACATTTCTCCTGATGTGTCCTACCCATTGAGGGACTACATGGCCGAAAGATGCCCGAATCTCGTAGGACATGTCTCTCGTATGAAGGAGCGCTGCTTCGCCGATTGGGAAGACATTTGCGCGACGCTGGACCTCAACTCCCATCTGCCCAAACCACAGTGAGTAACTTATACTTTGAATCCGATATAAAAGTTTAGATAAAACGACTTTGAATTGACATTTTTTTTGGTTTTTGTCAAATAACTCAAAAATTTCATATGAAACCACCCCTTTTGTGTTAGACAGGGTGAAACTAGATAAAATTTACTACATTTCCTTGGCAACACTTTTATACACTCCCATATAAGAGTTTCGAATAAAACGACTTTAAATTTTTTTGGTTTTTGTCAAATAACTCAAAAATTTCATATGGAACCACCCCTTTTGAGTTAGACAGGGTGAAACTAGATAAAATTTACTACGTTTCCTTGGGAACACTTTTATACACTCCCATATAAGAGTTTCGAATAAAACGACTTTGAATTTTTTTGGTTTTTGTCAAATAACTCAAAAATTTCATATGAAACCACCCCTTTTGAGTTAGACAGGGTGAAACTAGATAAAATTTACTACATTTTCTTGGGAACACTTTTATACACTCCCATATAAGAGTTTCGAATAAAACGACTTTGAATTTTTTTGGTTTTTGTCAAATAACTCAAAAATTTCATATGGAACCACCCCTTTTGAGTTAGACAGGGTGAAACTAGATAAAATTTACTACATTTCCTTGGGAACACTTTTATACACTCCCATATAAGAGTTTCGAATAAAACGACTTTGAATTTTTTTGGTTTTTGTCAAATAACTCAAAAATTTCATATGGAACCACCCCTTTTGAGTTAGACAGGGTGAAACTAGATAAAATTTACTACATTTCCTAGGGAACACTTTTATACACTCCTATATAAAAGTTTTGAATAAAACGACTTTGAATTCAATATTTCATTCATTAGCAATAAATAGAAAATTCGTCAACATCAAATTAATACACTTTCGACATATATTACATATGTACTTCATATATACATATTTATCTACATATAATAATTTAAATATAATCATATATCCTGAATTTTATGTACTATAATCGATTTTTTAATTTTTAGACCTGAGCCAACAAAAGAAGGCAAGGAAACCAAGGAAGGCGAAGAAAAAGTTGCTGAACAAGAAGGAGAAGATAAGTTAGAAAAAGATATCGAAAAGGAAAAGGTATAAAATCTATTTTCTAGTCATAAGTATACTTATCACACTTACATAAATTAATAAAGCAATGATTTATAAAAATATAATATTTTTTCCATGAAGCCTATATAATTAAGTTTAAGATTCATTTATTTCTAATATCATGTATGATAAGACTATATTCAGAAATAGCAATTTATGTTTATTTAAATATTCGAGCTTTAAAAATTTTAAGATTCTTCTTATCGAATTTGAATTAATAATAATACTATCTTAAATACAATCAATTTATGAATATCAATTTGTTATATTATTCTTCTTAATGGAAATTTTTTTATATTATTAAATTTTATAAGGTATTACATATGTATTTATGTTATAAATATTTTATCATTATATTATTATCACAATATTAATATAATTTTTTCCTTTTTCAGTCCGATGAGAAAGAAAAAGAAAAAGAAGCCGAGAAGGAAACTGAAGAAAACAAGGAAAAGGAATCAAAATGAGTTAATTAAAAACACACCAATCTTAACATTATTCATAAAAACTGATAGATATGAGATGTAAGAAATTTACCTTCATTATTCAACATACATTCAAATCTCATTCAAACTATGCTCATCGACATTGGTTTATAACAATTTGATTTTGTTCTGACTCGTCGTATTAATAATTGTGTTGCTTTAGCAATAAAGATTTTATATTCTTGCACAATTAATAACGGGACGATTAATTTTTATATGATTTTTCTACATGTAATATTATAAATATTCACAGTTTTATATATATGATATTTTATATCGGGTCCTCTAACTTTAATGGAAAAATTTAATTTAAATTAATGTTTTATTCATTAAATTTGGAATCGCCATATTTGAATTGTGCTACCAATAGTTTAAGTTAATA
This sequence comes from Ctenocephalides felis, assembly GCF_003426905.1. NCBI lineage: Eukaryota > Metazoa > Arthropoda > Insecta > Siphonaptera > Pulicidae > Ctenocephalides > Ctenocephalides felis. Next base: position 19,060 of record NW_020538629.1, read on the forward strand.
TTATTGTACATTGAATAATTATTATTTTTTTGATTTGTTATGGCTTTCGTTTATCGTTTCTTTTCAATCTAGAAATATTCATATAGATAATTAATTAGGAAGTAATGTTAGTTGAAGATATCATTAAATTCACTAATGTCACACACAGACAAAGACTTTTTTATAATGATTAAATGTTTAGATTTTTTTATAATTGCCATAGTAAAAATATTCCACAAATTTTCTAAGAAAATTTTGTAATTTTGGTTAATTTTGTATAAAAATATATAATATAAAATTTGTGTGTAAGTAGGGAATGTTTTTTCGACATAATTAGGAGGCATAGGTCTATTGATAAGTAATAAGTATTTTGTTTAGAAAATTTCTATAAAAGTGATTGCTTTTTGTATTGCATTTACTACGAAAAGTAAACATATTTGATAACGTTTTCTAAATAGGGTATATGAACATGTAGTGCTAATTTATATGTTAGAATTTTAAATATAAATCTGAAGCTTTTATTATAGATTTCTATAACCTACCTAATATTCGACTTCATTTAATTCTATTATTTCATTTATTATTACACCTGAGCTACATGAAAAAGTACCAATGCTTAAAGGATATTTCGATTTATATGAAGACTGTTAAAGATTGTTTATTTTTTGTATTGGTGAAACATAATTGAATGAGTTTTAATTAAACTGTAATTTATTTCTTTAATGAAAATTGTAATTTTTAGTTTTAAGCTACATTATAATATGTTTGTAATAAAAGATTGTTTTATAATGAGATTATTTTAAATAAATTTTAAGTATATATATGATAAATAATTGTGGACAATTTTATTTAAAAATTGTAAACTAGATGGATCAAGTAAATATAGTGCAAGGAGTGGATTATATAAGAGTAAAAGAGTTTATCAAAAGGTCGATATGATTGATTATAGGGTGCTTGACAGTCAGAGAAAACAGTGTCGATTTTTAACAATAAATGTTGAATGATTTGTAGTGATAGTGAGCACAGAATTGAAGACGCGAATTGTCTTAAATGAGAAACCCGCAACCAATTCACTGCCAGTAAATATAACAAAATTTAAAGTTGAAATGGGAATGATGCATCTGCTCGGAGAAGCTTCAATTGTATTTATTACAATCAATGTATGTATTAGAAAAAGCATACATTTTTGTTGAAAAATAAATATATTTATTTACTCATTTTGAACAGAGTCTAGTATTAATGCTTCTAGTAATGTTTACCATTTCTGCTTTATGAAATTCTTTTATCTTACAATTAGATAATAATCGGTTTATACAGAATTATGTTGCAAACATATATATTTTTAAATGTTCAAATGGATGTTTTAAAAATAATAGTTTTCAATTTATTATAGATTTGGAGTAGTGCTCGCTAGATGTAAGTGGGTAAAGCATTCTTAAAATGATATTCGATGTTTGTAACAATATTTATTATATTGATACTATGCATTTAACAAAAAAATGCTCTCTATATTTATATATCTTTATCATAAATCGCTGCCAATTGATGATCGCACTATAGTTATCTAAAAAATTGAGGTTTCTTAGATATAATTGTGTTTATCATTTAATTTGTCGCCTGTTTATAATAGAGATAAAAATCTTTGCAATATAAAAATGAAACATTTGTGCATTTATAAAAACGAATTTTATTATATTTTAATTGAAGAATGTGAATAAATCTAATTATAATTCAAATACTTAGGAATATATGTGAAAAGATGGATTATGTTTTGATCATGTAAAAGCAAAGTAAACAATTCGTGACACTTATGTAATTTTAAATCAAAAGCTTTCGTTTTCACTGTTAGTTTAGATATATGTAAAGCTGTTAAATTATTTTTAAAATTATATAATTGTTACTGATTGTTAAACTATACATTTTCATTAACAAATATATTAAACAAAACCAATTATATATGATAGTGCATTTACATTAATCAATACGATATACATTTGGTATGTATAAGTTTAATCTTAACATTTAGCATAACTCATTAACAAAAACAATATTAACATACTCTAATCTATGTGAGCTTGTATTAATCAGTTCTTTATAATTATTATACTGGACATCTGTAAACTAAAGAAAGATTTGTCGAATAAAGAAAAAAAATTATTTATGGCTAGTTATATGTAATATATAGAACTTAACTGGGCAAGCATCGATATAAAAACAGATACTTTATTTGCAATGTTACTAGTATAAAGAATTTTACAGGATGTTTTAATAATATGAAGTGTTAGTTATTTTTGAATTATCTATATATAATTGGTGGGATTTGAAAAATATTATTTCAAGTTAAAGCACAAACTTAAAGCAGTACATATTGAAATATTTAGTGATTATCTATGTGATCGAAACTCATTGAAGTTCTGAATTTGGGACCATGAAGCAGGAAAGTAGCAAGTAATAATAAAAGACATAGTGTAATGAAAATACGTTTAATTGCATAAGTACTTTAAATTCTTCAAATAAAATAAGGTATGTATAACTATTTTAATGCATTTTTAGCATAAAATTTAATAAATATGTTGCAGATAGAAACATAAATTAGTACCTAAAGTGCAAGCATATCCTATATCGAGAATTATTTCTTTTATCTTTAACATACATAATATAAACGTTAGCAAGCTAGTTTGTATAAATACTATTAAATAGTGTAAATACTTTAAAATGAATGAAGCCAGTTATTATAATTTAAATATAACCGGGTATTGTAATTTAAATTTACCGCGCATGACCGTCAGAGACAGCGCCACCATCGCATTTTCCCATCTGTCATTTTGAAGGATAATTATAAATATAACCTTTTTTAACTAACATCTCTCTTGTATAGACACGTGCTAGTATTTATTTCTTAAAAATGGATGTTGATTTAGATACAGAAGCATTTTTACCAGCAAAAAATCCAATTAAAACAACTAAATCACTCAAAAAGAAAAGGTTGCAATCAGAAGATGATTCAATGCAAACTGAAGAAATTCAAGGAGTTCAAGGCAGGTCTAAGGCTGTCACAAAGAGGAAGAAAACTAAGCCTAATTATGGAGGAGATTCAAAATCAGAAGTGAGAAAGATTCCTGTACCATCACATAGGTAATATAATAATAATAATAATGATATTAACCTTGTTTTAAAACATTTTGTCAATGCTGTCATATATTACAGATATACGCCTCTGAAAGAGAATTGGTTGAAAATATTTAGCCCTATAGTAGAACATATGCATTTGCAAGTCAGATTTAATTTAAAAACAAGACAGGTTGAAATTAGGACAAGTTCTGAGACTGATGATATAGGAAACTTGCAAAAAGCTGCTGATTTTGTTAAGGTAACCTAATTAGATTGTTTTAGAACCATTATTTATTACATTAGTATCTATCAGATATTGTCAAGTTTCTATCTATTTATTATTTCTCTTAGGCTTTTGTTGTTGGTTTTGAAGTCGAAGACGCCTTAGCTTTGCTGCGTTTGGATGATTTGTTTGTTGAGTCATTCGAAATAAAAGATGTAAAGACTTTAAAAGGAGACCATTTAAGCAGAGCCATAGGTAGATTAGCTGGCAAAGGAGGCCGAACAAAGTTCACAATTGAGAATGTTACAAGAACACGAATTGTTTTGGCAGATAGCAAAATTCATATTCTAGGAAGTTTTCAAAATATACAGGTTGCCAGGAGATCGATATGTAATTTGATTTTGGGATCAGCTCCAAGCAAAGTATATGGACAGCTGAGGAATGTTGCTGGAAAGATATCAGAGAGATTGTGAATATTTATTGTTATAGTTCAGAGTTTGGAATATACATGTGTATATGAAAAATGTCTTTTATTTATAACACTATGTAATAAGTTTATTGCTAAGTATATACATTTATTTATGAATTATAGTGTAACATATGTTCAATCTTAAATTTTGATATGGCTAATATAATTATGAGAAAGAGTGAATGATTGAATTAAATAGAATTTATTAGTTTAAAAGTTTACCTTACCAAATCTATTTAAGGAAAACTTGTATAATGATAAAGTTTATGGTAGCTAAACTGAATATTTTGGTAAGAACAGTAAAATAAAAAACTTTTAAAAAAATGAGCCTCTTTGGGTCATTATTTGATGAATATTTTCTTTTTAACTTCCCATAGGGTAGTTATAGTAATGGGCCGAAAATCGAAAATGAAAATTTTTGCATTTCTCGACGTTTTGAAGGTTTCTGAACATTTTGGCATACCTCACAAAAATGGATGTGTGTGTATTTTGTATGTCCGCATTTTTTCGTCCACGTTTTCGGGCGCACGGATCAACCGATTTGAATGGTTTAAAAAACATTCGATCCTTATTGATAGGGAGATGTGCTGATAAGTTTTTGGCAAAGGCAGGTCTAATCATTACGGAGATTCGGAGCAAAGAATGCAGAAAATACAAATCGAGTTTTTGAGAGAACGGAGTATCCGATTTGAATGATTTAAAATACATTCTATTTGTAATGATTGGGAGAAGAGGTGATTAGTTTTTAGCAAAGGCAAAATCAGCCATTTCGCAGATACAGAGCTAAACGTGTAAAATAATTAGTTTTTCTATAGGAATGTTTTGGTGGTGGTACATATAATAATTAGCAAGCATGGGTTTTGCCACTTCAGAATCCCAGTTAGCTTATAAAAGTGTATCTTGCAGTGTCATTGTATCAATTTTTTTGAGAAACTTAAAGAATTTTAGTGTTTGAAAAGCATCAAATGCTTGTCTGCAATTTTTGCATATGAATTCATATAACTAGTTTTATTTTAGAAAATTTATAACATCTATTTACCCTACAGATGTCGGCAGTATTAGGTAGAGTAACGGTACATTCGTGGTAATCTTAGTTTTATTGCAAATTTCAAAAACGGACAGTACATCATCACTTTATACCAGTGTACAAATGAACGCAGTGTGATCCTGTTACTCGCTAGCTCAAGATGTTAATGCTGGTCGCTCGTACTTTCCTGAGGATTTTGAATTTCATGTGAGTTTTACTTTTATTATTGTTACCGGATTTGTAAGCTAATGCATAGTCGCTTGGGGGATTCGATCCGAGTGCATATGGGTTTGCAAGCCGAGCGCTTTACCACTGGGCCACATTACCGGCGTTTAAAGGCAGGATTATTCAATTTTGTTTTAAAGGTAACCGCTAAGCATTAAGTTGTACTGCTAAATTTACACATTAAGAGAGAGAAGTTTACAATTTCGTGATTATCTTAAGCAAGTTCACACATTAGAGGCACTAAAGAAAAGTTGGCTAGAGATATTAATTAATTCACCAATTTATATTTTCAACTATAGTTAAACTTATTGGAAATGACAACATATTATTACGAATTGATAGTGTATGGTTTCAAAATTAAATTATTTTTAATTTATAATAATATTACGGTTTATTACGGTGACGTGCATATAATTGTGTTTTTTCATTTATTTGTTTGACTTTAAAAGTTCATTGAAAAATTATATTTTATATTGTATATAAAGAAATTTTCTATTTCTATTCTATCCGTAACAAAGTAACGAGCTTTTCACTTATATCCTTTAATTCGGTATACCCAGTAACTATAAAAGAACAAAACAGTTATGTTCTTATTTTCATTACACCTCTTTACACTCTTTATCCAAAGAAATGAGTTTATGAATGGTTTTCATTGAGATTTTTTTTTTTCAAAGATATATTTATGGTTATTCTGCTAATTTTTCGCCGTTTTAATTTTTTCAACATTTCAAAGATATATTCATGGTTTATTTTGCTAATTTTTTCGCCGTTTCAATTTTTTCAAATTTTCAAAGATGAAGATATCTATGGTATTTTTACTTTTACTGTTCACTTTTTTTTTAAATATAATCAGGAACTCATTGGACACTAGTCCTTTTAATGAAAGGACAAAATTATCACGAGTGATGAGCTTTTAGGTTTGATGTATCACCGCAAAACAACGAAATCTTTTGTTGCAACATAATCTAATTTTTGATAAAAAATGGATTTGTTTCGCAATTTTTAAAATGTTTGACTGATTTTAATAAATTTTGGAACGCTGACTTCGAAAATGCTATCCGTTTTTAGATAAATTCACATACCTCTGCAAAAAATTGAAATATTTGGTTGCAAACGTCGATTTTTTTCAAAAAAATCGAGTTTGTTTCGCAATTTTAGAACGTTCTAACTGGTTCGGATAAATGTTAGGGCGTTGATTTGAAAATGCTGTCCGTTTTTTGAATAAACTCCGATGCATGAGTAGAATATCAAAATCTTTAGTTGCAACATCGAAATTTTACTAATGAAATTAATTTTTTTTCGTTGATCAAAAGCGTTGATTTCGAATATGAAATCATTTTTTAGAAAATTTACTACTTCTACCCCTACGATCAACTTTTTTCGCGATTTTCAAAATGTTTTGCTGGATTTGGGACGCTGTCTTCAAAATGCTATTCGTTTTTAGATAAATTCACATACATTACTACATGCTACATGCATTATATTCAAATTGAGTAAAATGAGTTTTAAAAAAAGCATGAAAATGCATTCATGAAAAGCATGAATGCCTTACAACAAGGAACCATAAATCCTGGGTCAACCATATAGTAGAGGAAAAATATAATCAACAACTAATTGGACAAAGTCTTTTTGATGAAAAGGACGAAATTATCCTGTTTAATGAGTTGCAACATCGCAATTTTAGCAAAAAAAAAATGGATTTGTTT
>NW_020538630.1:0-31072 GCF_003426905.1 Ctenocephalides felis
ACTCCTTGCACTGTGTTTCGGACAGAGCATGGTCACCGTAAGCTTCCACCAACAAACGATGGACTTTCAGCAGCACTTTTTTTCAAATGAAAGAAGGAAAAAACGCAAAAAACCCACATTTCTGATTTCTGGCGCTGAATTCGACATTTTCAAAATGATCAAAAGCTATGTTCTGGTACGAATATTGATACAGTGGGATTTTTTTTATTATGGAACAGATACAAAACAATAGAAAAAACTGACAGACTACTACAGTTATCTATATATGAATTAATATGACCATCAGTAAAGGCGGTTTTGAAATTTTATACCTGTATATGCATATATTCACATATATTTATTGTACACTATCCTCTGACCATGGTATATATGTATATGTATATATTACATGATATATGTATTGTACACTATCCTCTGACCATGGATTAGTATGACCTTCTTTTAATACTATCACTGGACAAATGTTTTGCAAGTCAGTTGTAATGTACTTTTTTGAAGATCAACATCAATTTCTTCAAGCCACTCGGAGTTATTATGTTTATTCACAACACAAAAAACCTCTTTCGATGTACCTATGGATCGCTTAGTGAGGATACGTGAAGGGCAAATCTTGCGTATCTCTGTACTACTAAGTATGGGATTAATAGTTTGTTTGTGACATGTGCTAATATGCTCCTTAACTTTCTTCTTCGTACAAAAGTACAATCCACATATCTGACATGTCCTTTTCAAAAGTTGTTTACGGTCCTTCTGCAGACTAGGGCATATAAATCATAAGGCAATTTAGAAAATCCATCATGCGCTGGAGTGATTCTAAGAGACCTACCCATAAGAAATTTAGCAAACGACTTGCCATCATGGTCTTGAGGCTTCGAAATATGTAGGCCCTTAGATGACTGCAATATTGGATGAAAGAACAGCCCGAATTTTCCTTGCTCATCTACGTCTGTACCGAAGTGATCATGAAGAAGTACTAGACCAGATAATTGGCGGCTTAAAGGCGCCATTCATCTCTCAAAGCGGTTCAATGCGCTTCTGCCAGGTGCATTTGTAACGACGAATATTGCATTAAGCTCGTTCTTGACAAAGTATTATGGTATGTTAGGTGTATGCCATAGGCAATAACTTTGGGATACCTCGTATTTTCCTAGGGCCCGCGATTAGCTGATATGAAAACCACTGCTTTCATGTGTCCTTGTTCATCTCGCATAATTCCAAGTCTACAGCATGAGTGGAAGCTGTCGAAGAGGAGTGTTTTCCACTTCTGATTGCTGTGTATGTTGGCCCTGAATATGAGACTGCTTTAGGACGGCCCATATCATTTTTTTTATGATGCACCCAGCATATACGCTGGCCCAATTTATGCCTCGAACCAACGACCCAATCATGATCAGGCAATGAAATTCTGTAATCAACATGTATCAAGAGCGGGGCTTGCTTATTTGCCGCTGTCAAACCTATTGGCACCCGGGATTTATGCTCCTGCGACAAAAAGCACGCTTGTTCTGGCCCGAGATGGATGCAAGTGTCTCCAATGATCTCTTATTGTGGAGACACAAAAATGTTGATCGAGATAAGCCTTGTGGTCATCCTCCTCAGGACGACTCAATTTTACTGGCACAGTAGCTACATGCCTTTTACCTTCCAAGTAGGTGTGTAATTTTTCGGAAGTAACCGAAGGTGTGTGCCACTTTTTGATATTTAAGGCCTGACCGTGGGCCCTCGATTGCATAACTCGGATTGTAAATACACTTGTTATTGAACGATGTGCACTCTACGATGTCTGGCACAAGACTGATTCAAAAATATGTTAGTGTTGGATAACTAATGCAACTTCTGCAATATTTGGTAGAATTATAGTCATACCAACTATGAGTTTCAAAACAATTTGTGAAAAATGTATTATTTCTGTCAAGGATTGAAAACTAACACATATTACAAAAAATCTATGCAAAAAGTCGTTGTAATTGGCACTGTGTCTGAATATATGTTAAGCAAAAATATTGTTTTTCATATCACTACATGTTAATTACGTACTGATATTAATTTTATTGTGTTCCAAATTATATTTTATAAAACTTTTATGCTTGATTGTGCACTTGATTGCCCCAAAAAGATTCAATTAAATAAAAATTATTAGTAAGTGAATATTGATTAAATATTAAAACCTGATAAATTATTTACCTTTGACGCTTTCTAGAAGTTGAAGTTTCGGAAGAGTTTTTCTCGTTATCTAAAATACTATGAATAATCTTAAAATGTTTTCGAATTGAGCTAGTACTTCCTCCACAGCACTTCAGTTGTTTCTTGCAAAAATTGCATTCAGCGATATCAACCGATGTTTTTTCGATACCACCAAACTGAACTTCGTTGATTCATGATTAATTTGTTGTTGGTATAAAAAGATAAATAAGTTTGACAAAATACACGAAATTATAAAATCGCAATTTTAGCAAATCATGTGAAATTGATAAATATAAAAAATAATGAAAACTAGTTGGTTTGGTATTTAGCCTTGAGGCAAGTTACATGAACTTCCCGATATATTTAAATAATCGACTTAATCAATAAAAAATAAATTAATTTATGAGTCATTAAAAGTATTCCGAGTGGATTTATTACACATAATTGAAAACGAACGAACACTTTGACTCGGAGTATTTTCTAAAAGCAAATTTTCAAAAATCAATAATTTTTATAATTGAACCAGTTTTCAGGACTTTAATGGTTTATTATGTTCAAGACCAAGTACTCTATCATTATACCAAGTAAATAGTCTAATTTTAATTTTGACAAATGTCAAAAGAGCTACTCATTTTCTCAAACTTTGATGAATTTTTAAAATCAAACGATTTGTCGTAAAGCCGTAATATTTCAGTAAGTTCTATAAGACCATGGTATATATCGCTAAAAAAAATTCCATAAAAATCGGCTTAATTTTTTTTTTTCAACAGTCAATTACAGGAAAACGGCTCGGTAGATTTATACCTAAAACTGATCAGTATCATTCCCAACTAATATCTTTCGAACAGTTTTTGATTTTTTAAAATCGGTTCGGTAGGATGAGCTTAAATGTGGACCAAAAGTTTAACACTTTTTTTTAAATTACAAAGAAACGGCTTGGCAGATCGTCGCACAAAACTGACAAACGATAGTCCTCACCGAAATACATCAAATGGCTTTTAAATTTCTGAAATCGGTTCAGGCGCTTTTGAGAAAACGTCGATCAAAAGTCTAATTTTGACAAATGTCAAAAAAACTATACCAATTTTTGCAAACTTTGACGAATTTTTAAAGCTAAACGAGTTGTCGTAGGGCCGTAATATTTTAGTATGACCTAGAAAACTATGGTATCTACCGTCAAAAAAAAATCATTAAAATCGTCAAAATTTTTTTTTTAAAAACGTTATTACAAGAAAACGGCCCGGCCGATCTTTACCAAAAACTAATCAGCACGATTCCCAACCAATATCTATCGAATGGTTTTTGAATTTTCAGAATCGATTCAGAATTGCGGGCTAAAACGTGGACGAAAAATTTTTCACTTTTCTGCAATTTACAAAGAAACGGCACGGCCGATCGCCGCACAAAACTGAGAGACGATAGTCCTCATCGAGATACATCAAATGGCTTTTAAATTTTTGAAATCGGTCCAGCCGTTTTGGAGAAAACGTCGATTTACGGCAAAAAATCTGTTCACACACACACACACACATACTTTTTCCAAATTTGATCTCATTCGATTCAGAATGGCTTGAAACGTCGAGAAAACATAAAATTAGCGATTCGGATTTTTTGATGAAAACATAAACTTCTCCTTCGGGAAGTTAATAAATTGTGAAAGCATAACATCTAAGCCTGTAAAAAGTATATTTCTCTAGGCAACGTAATCCTGCGGTATATTACGATAGTCAATGTGCAAAAAACACAACGTGCAATGTGCAATAGATAAGAATATGCCTTTATAACTCAATTTCGAGCGTCCGCGATGAACTTCGGCTAGTTTCGTATAGATTGTTCGACCTTACGCTAGGTCAATGAGGGTGTGAATAATAAAGCAATTGCGCTTGTTTATTGAAGTTATATTACTAATACAACAGCTCAAAAAGTTGCGCGATTTTAATTCCATTTTAATTGAAAAAAATCACTATTTCATTTAATTATTTGATTTAAAAAAATGCAAGCTTTATTTTGCTTCAAGGTACTTAGGTAATTAGGTAATATTTTATTAACTTTGATCTTCTTGGACTTTTTCATTTTTATTGTTACGCCTAAGATCCATCCCTCCCATTCTCCAAATCACGAAAATAGTTTATAACCTTTTCGAGGGCTTGATTAAATGTTTGCTCTTTAATTGGGTTCAACCGCGGATTTTTAATTGATTCAATTGTCATTATACCTGTAACAAAACGTATAACCATAAATAATAAAATCATACGTGTGTACTGTGTGAATAATACATACCGTTTAAACACTTCGCAAATTCAGTGTCTTTCAGTATTAATTTATTTATTTGATGTAGACCTAGATGCTGTGAAATGTTTCAAAACTTTTTTATAAGAAATCTTTCTAACACTTTTTTAACAGAAATATGCATTGCTGCTTCCTTGTCTAACAGCTAAAAAATTTATGGATCTGAAAGAACATTTTCCGTGAGATAATGTCATTTTTTTTACTCACCACGTATTTGTTTAAAGACTCATACTTTTTGTTTTTCATTAAATGATTGAAAGTCTTCCAAATGTTTGAATCGTATAACTAGACCGTGTTCTTAATCAGATGTGATGACAATGGGGTAAGTTCCCATATTAGCCACTAATCCTTGTAATTTTATTATCTCCCCTTGCATTGTTCCATTGTTCTCCAACAAAAGATTTTAAAGCATTTAAGGTCCGGGCGTGTTTCCATACAGAATTGGCCCCACCCTGGTATTTAAATATTTTGATGTCATTTTATAGGTATTTTGGAGACTAGCTGTAAGTGGAATTCTGTCTTAAGGCAATTAAGGCATCGTGCCTTAAGGCAAATTGCTGGAACTTCCCGTACCAAAAATTATTATTTTTTTAAAAACGATTAACATTTTTGAAAAAAAAAATTACTTTGAAAAAATAAGATTTTTGAGAAACTATAAATTGGACAAAAAATTACTTTTTTTTGAAAAAAATTTTTTAAAAAAAAATTTTTTTTAATTTTTTTTTTTTTTTTTTGAAAAAAATTTTTTTTTTATTTTGACATATTGTGGAAGATCTGAACTTTCTTTTCAAAGCAATCAATCGTACTGCTTTAACTGCATAGGGACAAAATATAAAGCGCGTAAGCGCCGCGTCGCTGTCTAAAGCATAAGCATTGGTACGGAACCTATAGGAATGTTAACAAATTGTATACTTATTGTTAAAATCTCTATAAAATATCTGATAATTTTATGAGCATATGTCTAATGATCATTTTTGACCGCCAAATGGCTCATTTTTTTACTTTTTCCTCCATATCTCCGAATCCGCTAGACCTACCTTCATGAAAATTTTATCGATTCTTCATCTTGTCAATACAAGTGAAATGTTTTTTGAATTATTCAAATCGGACGCTCCGTTCTCTCAAAAACTGAGCTACCGTTTTCGGCACTTTTTGCCCCGTATCTTTGGAACGGCTTAGACCTGCCTTCGCCAAAAACTAATCAGCACGTCTCCTTATCAATACGAATCGAATGTTTTTTGAATTATTCAAATCGGTTGACCCGTGTTCCCGAAATCGTCGACGAAAATTTGTATCCGCACATACATACACACACATACATACACACACATACACACACACACACACACACACATACATATTTTTTTTTAAGGTATGCCAAAATGTTCAGAAACCTCTGAAACGTAAAGATATATAAAAATTTTCATTTTCGATTTTTTTGCGATTACTATAACTTGCCCTACGGGAAGTTAAAAATTCGAAATACCAAATTTCAAATCCGTAGCTCATCATTTGGCCGAGATATCAGTGAAAACATGTGAAAGTGGCCCCTTTTTTAAACTCACTTTTTGTCGGAAATATGAGAGATATCGAAAAACGCCATTTTATTTATACTGATGTCGTCTATGTTGTTCATAACAAATAATGTGAAAAAATTATTTGTTAGTGCGTGAAAAGGTGAAAATGATTTTTCATTTTCCATTTTTTACCAGTGCCTCTTTGGACTACTTTTATATTAGCATCATTCAAAAGCCTGTACATTTTTCTTCTATTATTCAAAAATTCATTTAAATTTAAGCGGAACTTTGGGTGAAAAGTTGGAAAAACTTAAGCTAGTACGCGCGCTGCCGGTACACGAACACCCATATAAAGTAGCTTTGCAAGAGCGACGAGCAAGCATAAGGCTCGTCGTTACGCGCATCTCGACAAATTCTGGTATATAAGTATGGAAATATTTATTAAATCCAAAATTTATTTATGTATATAAGTGTATTCATTAGTCATAATAAAAAATCCAACGCGACGAATAAAACAATAATTATTGTTATTGATTATTTTCATTCGGCGTATAAGCTTCTGACTAATATATTTTAATGAATGAAAAACTTAAGATTTCAATATTTTTCATATATTTACGTCGGCAATAAAAAGTATTTTAATTTTAATTTATTACCTTTTTTGATTTTTTGCAATGTTAGTATATTGTATATAGTTATCATTAAATAAAAAATCGATAAAATTATATGTCACAAACATTTCATAGCAAGTATATAAGTATTAAAAATGTATTAAGTATTAAAAGTATATTACAAATCGTTGGCAACCCACGATTCTCTCTTATAGTACCACATACCCTAATTTTTTTCTCTAGTAAATTTGCCGCCAGTTCCACACTGCTATAATAATTGTCCATATAAACGTGGTGCCAAATATTCGCATAGTTCTCTAGAACATCTTCTACAAGGTTTTGTAATTTCTGCCCATTTTCGTTATACAATTTAAAATTTGTGATATAAGCACTTTCAGATTCACACAACAACCTGACAAGCATCCCGTACTTCGATTTTTTGCCGGGGTTGTACACCCGGAAACTCAAACGACCTCTATGGGGTATCATTGCCTCATCCAATGAAAGATTTTGCTTTGGTTTATAAATTGTATTAAATTTATTTAATTAATATTTTATTATAGATTTGATTTTGACTTGTCTATCTGTAATTTCTAATATTATATCATTATTACAAAAATGTAATGATTGTAAAATTTGCCTAAATCTATTTCGAGGCATAACTTTCCCGAAAACTGGTGTCTCTATAAGTGAACCCGTAGACCAATAATCGTTCAAGTTGCTCTATTCACCTGTCCCATTAAAATATTTAAAGCAAGAAATTTCTTCATTTCGTCTATTGTGGTATCTTCTTCCCATTGTTTTATCTTCTTTGTAGATTTATATTTATTCACATTTTGCAAGTGGTACCTGTTCGTTTCCTTTACAAGTAATTCAAAAAAATCATTGCCAATAAACAAATCTACTGTATCTCCTATAATTTCCGAATCCTTCGGAAAAACTTTAATACCATCATTACCTAAAAACTCATTTATGTCCATATCAATATCACTTTCGGACCATAGTGTAAATGTAACATTGTTAAATTCGTCATCGGAATCGCTCTTCTCCGAATTACTTTCAATAGGTAAAACTTTTCTACTAATAATAATGTCTGACTCATCACTTTCACTTATATTATTTTTATTCCCAGATAATATATCTGCATATACTTCACTATTATCATTGCAGATATTATTATACTCAACACCCTGTTGTTCCATTATAAATCACGTTCAATAGTCAATATTTCAATATATAATTAATTAAAAACTTCAAAATTGACTCTTTGATGACCGCACAAGCACTGTTACTCAGTAAAAGAACGTACTACTACGTCACCGGCTACAGCAATTGGAATACGAGTGACGTATTACTACGTCGGCGGCTATTGGATAGCGGACAAACAATGACGTAGTACTACGTCAGCGACCATTGGCTAGCGGACAAATAGGCACGAGCACGATGTCCCTTCTCTTTACATCTGTAACACTTCAATTCCTTCTCCCCAGAGTACTTCCTCTCTCTTAAAACTGTGCTATTCTCCTACCGTAGTTGGTTTTCGTAGTGGCTCTGGGCACTCTCTGGTTTGCGTCCCACTACTTTCACTTGCTTTACTGTCTGCTACTAACTTCTCATACTTTAGTATGCTTGCACTTAGTTGTCTGACATAGCTGTGACTTTCACCAGCCTCTAAGTAACACTAATGCTTATTCCGTAGTCCGAGAACTATTGCATGTTTAGTCTCCCGGAAACTAAGGTTCAAATCCGGGCACAGTTTTCTCTTAGAATGATAGTATACAATGGCCTCTTCCGACTTCAGTTGGACTCGTTTCTTTATGCGTTCCCACTTTGATGTATCTCCATCCTCTACATGTGTGAATGCATACTTGAAACCTTCTTTAAAGTTGTCCCACGACTTTATTTCATCCCTCTCCGTGTCGTACCAATCACGTCCGGCACCTACCAAATGGCATATTGCATTGTTCAAGGCAATATTATCCGACCATTCATGCCGTGACTTTAAACTATCAATCTTTTGCAGCCTTTGCCTTCATCTGCCTTTTCTGTTCTGCCGTCAAAATGCCCCAAAGATTTCGACAAATCCGTCATCAAGTGATATACCGGTCTCGTTTGCTTACCCTTCTGTCTTAGTAACGCCCTCATCATGTCATACAATAACTCGTCGCGTGTCCCCATTATGCTCGTATTGTCCGCATTCAACTTGCTTTGGAACTTCTCAAATGAGTCTGCGTTTCCCTCCATTTTTCCTACTAGGAGTCTACGAAAAAACAAAACTACAAAAAGTTCCAGCAATCGCTTCTCACGAACAAGGTGTACGTACTGTTTCTAAATCGACATACGATTTAAAACAGCCCCCTTAACCTAACCTGGTAACACACGTTATTCGACACCGCGTCACTTTTCTAAAACCGAATCTCGTTAATATATTGAAACAAAATAATATTAACACAACACGAAACTTATCACCATGTGGGGTAGCTCATTCACACTTCTGAAATGTTAGAAACATTAATTATGCGATTATTTACTGGTAATAAATAAAATAAATAATAACATTAACCAAAACACAATTTAAAATATAATGTGATTTATTTGCTGGATGTGGTCTCCTTGAAATACAAAATGGAACAGGACGAACATAAACACAATAAGCCTAATCGCATAGTCATAGCATACTTCACTCTGTATTACAAAGATAAGACCCGCGCGAAATTTGAATACACAAATACTTTTGTCCATATTCCCGGGCGATGCAAAGCATCCAAAATTTTACATTATTAACATTAATTAGGAATATTACATTAACATTTATCAAAATTGTAACTTAACCTAAAATACATAACATAAAAGAATAATTTGATCGTAATCTCCATTTGATACACATATTTTCGAAGAGTGGACTGTATAAAAATAATAATAGTAATCAATAATAATTCATTTTAAAGTATATATCATAATTGAGTAAAATCTATTCTAACATTCTAAAAATACATTATTTAACTTCAATTTATAAGATGGAATTTCACATATTTATTCTATTGGAAGAGGTACAATTTTAGTTAAATATTTTTATTCTAAATATTGATTTGACCATGTTTTCCAAAATTGATCATGCATGGTCGTAATCTGTTTATAAATTTTTAATTTATTTGCACACCAATTAGGATTGTATAATTCTGGTACAGGAGTCATTATATCACCTATTAAAAAAATGACTGGGGAATAAATATGACGCATCTGTGCTGTCATCCGACATACTTAATAAAGGACGTGAATTCAATACTGCCTCGACCTGTGCAAGTAATGTAACATATTCCTCGTAAGTTTAACAACCCAATCACTCTACGCAAATATGATTTCATTATTTTTATCGACCCCTACCATAAACCGCCAAAATGTGGAGCATATGTAGGTGTAAATTGCCAAATAAAAACTAATTGTGTAACAGCTGAACTTAAAGGTTTTAATTTAGAATATAAGTTCTGATCAGTTCCGAAGTCATCCATAATACTTCCGAAACTCTCTTGTTGTTGTACGCGTAAAATAATATTTTTTAACGAATTATGTATTTCATTCATAGTTAAATATTTTAAATATTCTTTATTGGATTTATATTTTGGCAACCATCTTAAAATAAAGGCAACTACTCTAAATAACGTGGCAAATTTGGAAAAAACGATAGTAGAATCACTCCATAAAACCGAATTATTAAATTTAATATCGACATTAGTACATACATATTTATATAATTTAGATAATAAAGGCGCAGAACAGTTCAAGACGCGGTAATGTAATATTCTTAACTGGTGTTACCCTAGATTTAGCAAATATTTTTTAAATTTGGTAACAATTCCTGCACTAACATTTTCCCCACAATTGTAATAGGAGCTATTAGCCCCAATGGATCAAATATTTGTGCAATTGTGGCCAACATTACTCTTTTCGTAATATTGGTTTCCGATAAGTTGGACGGAGAAGAAATTTTAAAAGTATCATTCATAAGATCTAAAAACAAGCCTAAAGTTTCAATTAAACTTTTGTCATCCGTAAAAAATGAATTTAAGATTTTCCGTTTTGAAACTGGTATCTTATTTAAAATAAACTTATTATTACTATTAAAGTTAACCGTCTTTATAGACACTTCATCACAAATATTTTCTAACACATTTGTTCGTTGTTCAATGAATTTAAAAATTTCAGATATCGTAGGTAATGTTTTGTAGATTTAGCTAAATGCCATGCTACTTTAATATTATAATCTAACCTTTTGTTTAACAACAATAAAAGAATTAAATCCCAATGCTTTGCTTCCTCGAACATAGCAATGAGTGATTGGTAATGAAATCTATTAATATTTAAAAATTGTTTCAATGAATCGTGTGTACTTTTATTTATATGAGGAATAGAATCTATAGCACCTGAGTGATTATTAATAATCAAAAATTTATTATTATAAGTTTCAAGAAGTAAATCATAAGCGACCTTATAATTATAATTTGTCAAACTTAATGAAGAAATGAAATTAGAAGCTGGTGGAGTTAACGCTCCTTTCAAATAATGTAGTTTCTGAACCGGGCTTAATTTATCATTATTATGTATTGGTGATTCATAAATATCTTTAAAGGAAAGCCATTGACTATTGTCACCATTAAATTTAGGTAGAGAAATTACTGGCAATTTTACATCTAACGTTGCTTCACTCTTTAGCCCCTGTTCAACTTTTACAACAACTTACTTATATGTTATTCCAACGAAGCTAATAGTGATAAGCTGAGATCATAAAATTTGTCATATTCATTTGTGAATTCTCCTGGACTATGCCTTTCCAATACACCATATAATAGGTC
Source organism: Ctenocephalides felis (assembly GCF_003426905.1). Classification (NCBI taxonomy): domain Eukaryota; kingdom Metazoa; phylum Arthropoda; class Insecta; order Siphonaptera; family Pulicidae; genus Ctenocephalides; species Ctenocephalides felis. The sequence continues at coordinate 11,452 of NW_020538630.1, forward strand.
AAGTTTCTCCATGTATTCATTTAACTTTGTTTTCCTTACACTAAATTCAGAAACATTAGTTACATTACTTGCAGCAGTTATAAATTTTTGAAAGCGTTCAATATGCTTTTTAACAATGGCAAATTGTAATAAACTCTATTGATATCAGTCATTTTAAATAATGGGTAATATAATGACTTTACAAGGTGGAATTGTACACTTTGATAAAACGTATACGATATATCTTTACGATAACAAAACTTTAAGTAATGGTTAATATAATGACTTTAAAAGTGGAATTGTACACTTCAAAGCAATTTATACAATATATCTTTACGATAACAAAATTTTAAGTAATGGTTAATATAATGACTTTAAAAGTGGAATTGTACACTTCAAAGCAATTTATACGATATATCTTTACGATAACAAAATTTTAAGTAATGGTTAATATAATGACTTTAAAAGTGGAATTGTACACTTCAAAGCAATTTATACAATATATCTTTACGATAACAAAATTTTAAGTAATGGTTAATATAATGACTTTAAAAGTGGAATTGTACACTTCAAAGCAATTTATACAATATATCTTTACGATAACAAAATTTTAAGTAATGGTTAATATAATGACTTTAAAAGTGGAATTGTACACTTCAAAGCAATTTATACGATATATCTTTACGATAACAAAATTTTAATAATGGTTAATATAATGACTTTAAAAGTGGAATTGTACACTTCAAAGCAATTATACAATATCTTTACGATAACAAAATTTTAAGTAATGGTTAATATAATGACTTTAAAAGTGGAATTGTACACTTCAAAGCAATTTATACAATATATCTTTACGATAACAAAATTTTAAGTAATGGTTAATATAATGACTTTAAAAGTGGAATTGTACACTTCAAAGCAATTTATACGATATATCTTTACGATAACAAAATTTTAAGTAATGGTTTATATAATGACTTTAAAAGTGGAATTGTACACTTCAAAGCAATTTATACAATATCTTTACGATAACAAATTTTAAGTATGGTTAATATAATGACTTAAAAGTGGAATTGTAACTTCAAGGCAATTTATACAATATATCTTTACGATAACAAAATTTTAAGTAATGGGTTAATATAATGACTTTAAAAGTGGAATTGTACACTTCAAAGCAATTTATCAATATATCTTTACGATAACAAAATAAGGTAATATTTGAACAATATAAATTTACAAAATATGAAAGAAAATATAAAAATAGTATATAATATATAAGGTTTAGATCAGCAACAGGTTAGTGTTACTTGAATACCTTGCTCTACCTCGTGTGCTGTCCAGAGAATTCCTGTGTATGTCCAAAAATTCCTGTGTGTGGTCCAAATTCCAGTAAAACTTATCGTTTCCTGAATTAATTTGTCCTCAGCAATATATCCCGAGATATACAAAGTAGTAGTAAACAAACTCCAGATAGAGGTTATGTGTCAAATGGCTTGGCGGCGTGGTATAGCTTGTATAGTATTTGATATAACTTGCCAAATCCAACTCCAATTACACGAAAATGGTGTTCCCGATCATGAATTAAGCAGTGTTTTTATATTCACCTAACTTGGAATCCAAGAATGTATATTCCAGTTTGTCGACCCACGTGTACAGCGTAAACAAAACTTGTATGTGTATTTTTGGTTATGGTAATACTAAATATGCACTGATTTTAGATATCCGTGAGATGGACCAATTTTATGGTAATAAATAAAATAAATAATAACATTAACCAAAACACAATTTAAAATATAATGTGATTTATTTGCTGGATGTGGTCTCCTTGAAATACAAAATGGAACAGGACGAACATAAACACAATAAGCCTAATCGCATAGTCATAGCATACTTCACTCTGTATTACAAAGATAAGACCCGCGCGAAATTTGAATACACAAATACTTTTGTCCATTTACCTTAATGTTTCCAACTGAAAGTAATACACATATAAATTATTACGCGCGTATACTTATCAATAATCTATTTACTCGTCAGGATATTATAGTTATATTTGCAATGAGATGTTTATCCTTCGACGGCAGCTTTAAAAAGGAATTAATCCTAAGCATTTAAAAGCTAAGTGTAACAATTTTCGCGCTCAAAAGTGGGAGAACTAGACGACCATAGAGTTATTCTTCGTTACGCAAACGTAACGCGCGAACATTCAAAATGCCGCTAAAAATTCTCTCTATGGCTTCCTTTATTTCTTGGTCACTCACAAATTCGTACGTTGCCGTGTTGTCATTGAATTGCCACATCATTTAGATTGAGCACTAAACCTGCTTCTCTAAGAAAATCCATGCCTAGTAACGTGCAATTTGATCTTGCTCTCGGTATTGCAACAAACTCCGTGGCTATCGGTCTTCCCATTATGTGCAGTATGGTGGTCGTTACTACCACATTCCTTGGTCTTGCTTCTCCGTCTGCCATGGTCATCTTTATTTTTGCGGTTGAAAATCATGGCCAGTTTTTCTTAAAACCTCATACAAATAATAACCATGCGAGGCTATGGTCGGCGCCAGTGTCCACGAAACCGTATCCCTTTTTGCCTTGCACCGTGATGGGTACAGCGGGTCTAGCATGTGTTCTCGGAATATTTACCGGAGCTTGTAAATTTACTGGAGGGTTTGCGTTTCTTCTGTTTTGTCGGGCTTTGAGGTGTCGACATCCCTCTGTCGTATGGCTCCTTTGCTTACAGAATGTACAGCCCACTCTGTTTTGTTTCTTGCCCCCGTCTTCTAAAGTCACAAAGAAGAAACTTGCCGCTTGTATCTCCGCTTTCTCGCAAGGACTCGTTGTGCAATTTGGGCATTTACTGCGGATCACGCCTGGCTTACCGCAACCATAGCATGAGTATTTTGCTTTATCTTCTTGTATAGAAGCAGCCTGTGTCCTGGTTTTAGTCCGGTCCGGACCCTTCTTCAATGTGTCCGGTTCGTTTGCAGAACGTGCATACTTCCTGCGTTTCCTCTTTGGGGACACATTTCTTGTTCTCGTTTAATTTGGCTTCGATCTCTCGTGCTCTCGCTAGAAGTTCTTCGAACGATGAAACCGTTGTTCGCGGAATACGCTCACGAATATTTAATCGTAGCAGCCCGTATATCATGTCCAATAGGCTGCTTATTGGGATCCCAGGCGGAGGAATATCGGCAAATACAGCTCTCTTCTTACATACGAATAAATCTGTCGGCGTGCTACGGTCCTGTGGTAAGTTTAAAATCTTTAAATAGATTGCGTAGGCTGGTCTCTGAGGTGCAAATAAGGATTTTATTAGCGCTATTGCTTCTGTAAACGTGCTTACCTCGCTTTTTATACCTTGCCACCAGGTGGCTGCGACGTCTTTTAGTAGTAGCGGGAGTCCCATGAGCGCTTTTTTTACTAATGTTCTCCATTTCCTTGTGCACTGTAGTAAATTCAGCAACTTTCTCTGCGTTCGGCGTTCCATCGAAGCTTGCCTTGCAGTTTGCGAAACTACCTGAGCTTCTTTCTGAGGTTGATGGTCATATCTGTTGTGACGGTCAGTTTCTTGCTGGGTGCCAGATTTGTGCTGTATACTTTGATCCAATCCTTTTCTTGCCACAAAATTGGGCGCCAATTTGTGACCTCATGATGTTTGGTCGGTGAAAATATAATTAAAACAAAAGCAGTAATGCAACTATTTCTTATATTTATTAATTACAGGGTTCAAGAATAGGTTAAATACAAAATATTCGCACACTAATCTGTTTGCTTCGGCCTCTAGTAGTAGCGGGAAGATCTGAATCTCATCCAACACCGTCTTCTTACATCATAGTGCCGTCTTATTCTAACTTCATCCCTCTCCTCCAGGGCGGCAGTCGTTCTATCTCGCTCCCACGGAACTAAATCTTGTGTTGTGTTGCATCTTCGACTCTAGCGCGTAGGGTAAAAGAAGTTTGTCTTGAAGCCTGTGTTGCGTACCTGCTCTCGCATGACGCGTCCTTATCTGCGTACTGGTTCTATCTCTGTCTGGACACGTCACGTCTTCATCTAGGTGTATTTTGTATGTTTGTACCCGACTGGAAATTGAAGTATGGCGCGGATCAGGGCTGCTCTAAATTAAGTAGGGTCCCAGTGCGGCAACCGTACTTGGCCCCTATGCGATATGTAACGCCTTGCCGGATAAGGTCTATGTTGGGCAAACTGTTCCGGGCCCTAATCGAAAATATGAAATGGCCCCTATAAAAATATCGAACTTGGCTTTTAATTTAAAATAAGCATATGGCCCTTAAAATAATATGTGATATGGTCCTGAAAAGTATATTTGATATGGCCCTGAAAAATATATTTGATGTGGCCCTGAAAAACATAATTGGCATGGCCCATTAAAAAAATGCATATGCTAATTTTTTTTATTAATTCTTTCTACAACAATATTTTAATATATAATAATAATAAATAACAAATGTTGATTAGGTAATATTTTTTTAACTTTTATCTTCTTGGACTTTTACATTTTTATTGTTACGCCTAAGATTACTCCCATTCTTCCAATCACGGGAATAGTTTATAACCTTCCCGAGGGCTTGATTAAATGTTTGCTGTTTAATAGGGCTCCACCGCGGATTTTTAATTGATTCAGTTGACATTATACCTGTAACAAAATGTATAACCATAAATAATAAAATCATCCATGTGTACTGTGTGAATAATACATACTCATACTCATTCTTTTTCAGATTTTCATTAAATGATTGAATGTCTTCCAAATTTTTGAATGGTATAACTAGACCGTGTTCTTCATCAAATGTGACAACAGGGTTAGTTCCCATATTAGCCACTAATCCTTATAATTTTATTATCTCCCCTTGCATTGTTCCGATTTGCTGCGATAATTTGTGATAACAATCTCCAACAAAAGATTCTAAAGAATTGAATTTGTTTACATCCGTAAATAAAATAAAATAATTCTTAAAAAGATGCTGCTTATGGTGGCAAGATGTATAAAAATATATAAACAAAAAACATAATTTGTAATGAAATTAATTGTCAGAAAAAATTATAAACCAGTAGTTATAATAAGGCAAAATTTTTATAATTATAAAGAATATTTTAATAATTAATTTATTATAAGAAAATTGTATCAGTTAAAAATGACGGAAAAAAATTCACACGGAAAAAAATACTTTAAAAAGAGACACAAAAGTTTTCACAATTTACATAAATAAACTATTCTAAAATAGTTTATTTTTAATTAAAAATAAAACACTAAAAAAATAAAAATTAAAAATTAAAATTAGATTATTCGATAATAATAAAAAGAAAAATACACGATAAATTGCTAACAAGAATGCACTTACTTGAAACATTGCGCGACTTATTGCCTAAATTTATGTTACATTCCGACAATTGCTGATCGATGTTACTCTGATTCACAAAACGCCCTTTCAAGCGGCTTGTTTTTAACTTCCCGTAGGGTAAGTTATAGTAATCGTCCAAAAATCGAAATCAAAAATTTTTACATTTCTCGACGTTTTGAAGGTTTCTGAACATTTTGGCATACCTCAGAAAAAATGGATGTGTGTGTGTGTGTGTGTGTGTGTGTGTGTTTGTATGTCCGCGTTTTTTCGTCCACGTTTTCGGGCGCACGGATCAACCGATTTGAATGGTTTAAAAAACATTCGATTCCTATTGATAGGGAGATGTGCTGATTAGTTTTTGGCAAAGGCAGGTCCAGCCGTTATAGAGATATGGAGCAAAGAGTGCAAAAAATAGAAAGCGAGTTTTTGAGAGAACGGATCAACCGATTTGAATGGTTTAAAAAACATTCGATTCCTATTGATAGGGAGATGTGCTGATTAGTTTTTGGCAAAGGTAGGCCCAGAGGTTTCGGAGATACAGAGCTAAATTTAAAAAAAATGGCTGTTTTTGAGAGAACTAAGCGTCCGATTTAGATGATTGAAAGAACTTTCTGCTTTTTTCAACAAAATAATTGATTTTGGAAAAAAAAAATTTTTGTTTCTAATTTTTTTTTCAAAAAATTTTTTTTGTAATTTTGGATTAAAAATTCAAAAAATCACCCAAGCTAAGCACAGTCTAAGCGCCACTCTCGTACAAATGTTTACCCAATTGCGTTTAGACTGTTTGTGTACTGGAGCACTTTTCCAATTTTGTGAAAATTATTGAAAAATGTGAAAATGCCGCCAAGCTGAGCACAGTATAAGTGAAAATGTCGCACAGAATTATTTGCAAATGCGTTTAGACTGTGACTATGCGGGAGCACTTTTTCAATTTTGTGTAAATTTGGCAACTATTTTTTTTTTTGGAATTTGATTCGAAATGAAATGACGATTGTTAATGTTCTGGAGATATTAAATTGATTTATTTATAATTAACTTTCCATAGGGTAAGTAATCGCAAAAAAATCGAAAATGAAAATTTTTATATATCTTCACGTTTCAGAGGTTTCTGAATATGTTGGCATACCTTGGAGAAAATTGATGTATGTGTGTGTGTGTGTGTGTGTGTGCGTGCATGTGTGTGTGTTCGGATACAAATTTTCGTCGACGATTTTGGGAACACGGATGAAGCAATTTGAATAATTAAAAAAACATTCGATTCGTATTGATAAGGAGACGTGCTGATTAGTTTTTGTCAAAGGCAGGTCTAGCCGTTCCGAAGATATGGGGCAAAAAGGGCCAAAAACGGTAACTCAGTTTTTAAGAGAACGGAGCGTCCGATTTGTATAGTTCAAAAAACATTTTACTTGTATTAACAAGATGAAGATTTGATCAAATTTTCATGAAGATAGGTCTAGCGGTTTCGGAGATCTAGTAAAAAAAACTAAAAAAAAATAACATTTGGCGGTCAACAATAATCATTAGACATTAGACATATGCATATCAAATTATCAGATATTTTATTGAGATTTTAACAATAAGTATAAGTTTTGTTTACATTCCTATGGGTTCCGTACCAATGTTTTTCCGTTAGACAGCGACGCGGCGCTTACGCGCTTTATATTTTGTCTTTATGCAGTTAAAGCAGTACGATTGCTTTGAAATAAAGTTCAGATCTTCCAAAATATGTCAAAATGAAGATAACATTTTTTCAAAAAAAAAATTTTTATAAAAAAAAATTGTTTAAAAATTTTTTTTAAAAAAAAATTTTTTTTTCAAAAAAAAGTAATTTTTCGTCCAATTTAAAATTTCTAAAAAATCTTATTTTTTCGAAGTATAATTTTTTCAAAAATGTTAATCGTTTTTAAAAAAATAATAATTTTTGGCACGGGAAGTTCCAGCAATTTGCCTTAAGGCACGATGCCTTAATAGCCTTAACACAGAATTCCACTTACAGCTAGTTTTAAAACATTTTGCCTTCTGTTCTGCTGCAATATTTTTAACTTTTCCAAGGCAATTTGATATGTATCTGAAATTACAACTCAAATCAATATATATATATATATATATAAATATATATATATATATATATATACATATGTATAACAAAATACACAATAAGTAGTTGACTTACGCGCATAACCTCGTACATCCACCTCATGAAGGTTCCAATCATCCGGTGCTGGTGCCCGACGTTTCACTAAATCTTGAAGAAGAAGTAAATTTTCTCCCGATAGCTCATAATTACTTAAAAATGGGCATTCGAATTTATCTTCTCCTTCATTATATATTAACCAATCTACCAGCACTACATCGATACTCTTATTTTCACTTGTATCCTTGAAAAATAAAACAACACAATACACTACTTTTCCACTCATTATTAAACGATAATTACACGACGTTCTTTTAAAACGAATAATAATATATCGTAATAATATTTCGTAATTTTCGCACTTCCTATTAGACACACAACGATCGCTTAGCTTCACATTCAGTCATGAACTGAAAACTAACAATGGTACTCTTTTATAGAAGATGAAGTTCTTACATACATGTTGGTGCATCGATCGTATTCAATATTATCAATCAATGGTTTATATAATATCATATACAAAGACCCGATGATGATCTTTTTCTCTACATTCAATATATACTTATATATATATATATATATATATATATATATATATATATATTATAGAATTTTATGATATGAGTGGAACGAATATTAATTGTTTAATATGAACAAAACAGCACTCAGATTTGTTTAACACAACTTTATTTTATGATTACAGACGTTTCGAGACTATGGTGTGTCTCATCTTCAGTGTAATTTCAAAAACAGTTACTTATATACTACACATTCTTTAATAACTTATTTAAATTTCATTTAATTTTTGATATACAAAAAACACCAACTATTCCTTGCAATGCTTGACACAGTACTAAAGAAACACATAACACTTACAGAAATATTCTAAACAAATTTGAAGTACTTATCTAGATGGAGACAGAATGGATATCATTATAATGTAAACAAAAGGAGTGCTATCGCATACAAAAAATCGATAAAAATGAAAAAACAAATTAATTTATTGAAAAGAATAAGATAAATGAAAAAAATTTATAAATTATTAATGATGTTTATATAAGTGTCATGTAAAATATTTGTGTCGGTTCTTAGATTTATGCTATTGTTAGTCCGAACTATTAACATTGATTCTGCCATGCTCCGTTTAAATAAGTCTTTCTCATTTATTCCATGAGAAAGACTTGTTTAAACATTATACATCTTTAAAGAAGTTAAGTTTAAAGACTTATTTAAACTTATACATCTTTACATCTTTAACCAGTCTACGAATAACACACTATCCATTTGTGATTTTTTCAAATCAGTATTTTGTGAAAATATTGTGTAATTTCAAGTTAATGTTTATAATACATAGTGTAGTGCATTACCATATCCTAATACCATGGATTATTAAAATTTTCCAAATTAACACTAAGATCTACTAATTTTTCCACTGAATGAAGGCTAGGATTATAGCCGAAACGTATGGATTTAAAATAAATTTTTGAAAGAAATTCATGTTTTTTATTGATGTTATGCCCGATTATTAGACTTTGTTAATATATATATATATATATATATATATATATATATATATATATATATATATATATATAATCATATCGAATGTAATAAGTAGAAATAATAAGATCGATAAAACTTTTACTTTTACTTGCATATGAAGACATAGGACCTTCTTAGAAAATTCGTCCAGCACACATACATCGTATACATTCGTTATTAATAATAACGAATTGATAATAACTTATTATCAATAGATTATAAATCATTCTCCTGGAGAATGAAAGTTTTTCTTTTCATTTTAACATATTTTAAATACTGCTAAACATTAACATCGAATGAAATAGAGTGAAAAAGAGTAAGAAAGATCGGCGCTATGTCACACGTGAACTTTATAGTTGCCGGCGCGCAGCAGATTGTGAACAATATACATTTATGATGGCTCTGTTATGCCATCTCTCGGATTCATCCCTTATTATAGAACAACATGTGGTAACACTAAAGGATTGGTAACACTGCGGTACTCCTTTGGCAACACTGTTTCAGCCACAGAGGAGCAAGGAGCAATTCATCATCAGTCTCAATTCAACCATTATAGAAAACACTTGCATTTTATTGTAAATTCCGTCTGATTGTTTATAAATATATTTCATGTAATGTGTACGTAAGTCTTTTATTTATTCTGAATTTATAGTCCAGTCATTTGGTCGTTTTGCCGGTACAGTACTCCGGGAATTCTGAAAATTTGTTATCTTATAGATTTTGAGGTGCTCTTTACGAAAATCAACTTTGCCACCTCAAATTTGAATGGCAAGTTGCCGCCATATAGGAAAAATGGCGTCAAAAAACAGCTTTTTTAAAATATCTCCTTTCTGGCTGATTCTACGATAAAAGTATCTATGTACGAATTAAACTAGATAAAATTTCCTACAATTCCTTAAAAACCGTTTTTGTGTAACATTGATAGTTTGTGAGTACGGCCACCTCAAATTCTTTGCTGCTCTCGCCGTAGTATCAAATCTGTCCATATATGACCGCACTTTGAACTTGATCACATTCTTTCTAATAAATAAATATTTTCAATGTTAAATTAAGCGAATAAGATCTAGAAATAAAATAATTCAAATGTTTTTCTGTTTTTTTGCTAATTTTTTAGGCAATGGCAATGGAAAAGTAGCTATAAGTAAGTAGCATGAAGTGTTAAAAAATCAGCAAAAACAGAAAAATATTTGAATTATTTTATTTCTAGATCTTATTCGCTTAATTTAACATTGAAAATATTTATTTATTAGAAAGAATGTCAAATTCAAAGTGCTGTCATATATGAACAGATTTGATACTACGGCAAAGCAGCAAAGACTTTGAAGCGGCCGTACTCTCAAATTATCAATTTTACAAAAACGGTTTTCCAAAGAATTGTAGGAAATTTTATCTAGTTTAATTCGTACATAGATACTTTTATCGTACGATCAGCCAGAAAGGAGATATTTTTAAAAAGCTGTTTTTTGACGCCATTTTTCCAATATGGCGGCAACTTGCCGTTCAAATTAGAAGTGGCAAAATTGATTTTCGTAAAGAGCACCTCGAAATCTATATGATTACCAATTTTCAGAATTCCCGGAGTACTGTACCGGCAACAGCCTTTTTTTGCACCAAATGACTGGACTATTATCAGATTCTGCAAATTGGCACAACAGCTCATATAATACGAACAGGCAACAAATATTTTGTCCAATATTATGTCGAATATTTTTTTTATAGTTTAAGATATATATACAGTAGAATCCGCTTAGTATGACACCGAAGGGACGCTGAAATCTCGTCATACTAACCGGTCGTCATTAAAAGCGTACTGAAGAAAAACTTTTTAATATGCAAATATGTTACGTGGTTCAGTATTTTAAAAGAAAAGCCTATACAAACGTTTTAATTAAAAATAAAAATGACACATTAAAATTTAATATTAAATAAAATTGACATAGGGTAGGGCGGGGCACAAAGGTCCAATTTGACTTACGGTAATTATACTGTCTAAACCCAATGAACAACACATAACATACATCAAAGAAGCATCTATCACACTATGTTCAGAAAAACTTACATACATACGTACATAATTCCTAATTATATAAATATTATATTTTTTACTATTTTTTAAACGTTTGGTATCTGACCCATTTTACTTCACATACGGGGTAAAGTTGAACAACCAGGGGGCGAACAGATGCAATTTCTTCTATTAAATTTTAAAGGCGTTTTACGCTACATTATTGAACCAATGCAAAATATTAATTCTGTGGGTACATTTGTTACAAAGACTACACAGTATATTACATTGATCTGCTATTGGTCAGAAATATTCATCAGAAGAGCCGGAATAACAATTTATTCAATTAATCTCTTGTAAAATTGCTTTTTTCAAACTTTACTATTTTATTGCTTACACCTTTGCCAAAGTTAAGGTCCAGCTAGTCCTTTTTATCGCAGTCATGTGCTGCTTATCTTCTAATAGCAAAGTTATAAGAAAAAAGGTGATGGCTGGTTATAAATTTATACATTTTTCGCCCTCTACTATCAAATATAATTGTTAAAAAAATCTAATTTTATTTGTTTATGAGATATCCGTGGTGGAGCATTAATAATTAGTCTACCCTACCCATAAACATACAAATGTGTTTTTTTAATGTAAGTTATCAGTAATTTTTGATTGATTTCTTTACATAATTTTATTGTAAAAACAGTCCCTGGTGCTATTGTGCACAAAAGACATAGCAATTGCTTTCGTAGACTTGGCCACATCATGTAAAATCATGTCGGTCATTATAATTGGACATATTTTCTTGCAAAAGTGGGTCATTATAAGCGACATGTCAATGTAAGCGATGTTAATATATCCGACTAGACAGCTGTTTTTTTAAGGAATTTTATATGGAAACCAAATTCCTAGTGCGATTACGTCATATTAAGCGGTTGTCAATATATCCGGCGTCATACTAATCGGATTCTACTGTATATATATATATATATATATATATATATATATATATATATATAAAATTTTCATTTAAATCAATTTTTTCATAATTAATTAAATTTTTCATAATCAATGTCAAATAACAAAATTAATGTAATTTTAACAAAATGATCTTTTATTACTTAATTTTTATTAGTTATTAAATTCCAAATTTTCAATGATAATATTTACATATCTAACAAAGTAACATTGTATATAATCTCTCTCCAGAATCATCAGTTAAAACAAATGTTACCATTTTTTATTAATTAAATTAATTGAAAATATTTTGATAGATGTACTTCTTCGAACTTTCCACATAATCACGGTATAGGATTCGCATGGAAATGATAACATAGGTTTCACTTGTTTTAATTCTATAGCTGTTACATTAATATTATTAATATCATTATTGGATGCCACAAACATATCTCGAATTAACATTATTGTCCCATCGCTAAGTAAAACAGAGTTATTTGGTTCATTGCACGTCAAAATAATTTTTCTATATCGCACTCGTTGTATGGTTATTTTTTCAGTGTTTGCATTAATTTTTTTTACGTAGAACTTCAATATTAGATCTATTTGAACTAATATCAGTATTTCTGTCCACTGCAAACATCTTATGTAAACTGCGGCATAGTTGTGACAGTGGACGACTACCAGATCGAAGACATTTTTATTTGGCCTAACGCGCTTTCAAATTGAAATGTACTAAAATCACTTATTGAAGATTGTAAATACATTACATCATTCAGTAGATGGATTAATGAATGCATGTTCAAAACATGACTTTTAAGTCCGTATAACAATTTAGAAATTTCCACAAATTTCAATAAACAAATTTTTGCATCATTATTGGAAGTTATTGCCATATCTTCAGATAAGATACGGCACGCAACACTCAAAATTTTTTACAGTCGAGTATATTTAAAGTTTTACTGTCAATGCTATCATCACTAATTGCACTACACTTTTGATTTTTGCGATCGCGATAACGTTTCACTCGTAAATGTGTATTTTCGCGTTTTCTCTTTTCTCGTATTATATTCATAGTTCAAATCAAAGCGTTAAATAAGTTGCAACTGATCTATAATGCTATTCGAAACGAGCCTTTTATATCGATAAATTTTATCACTTATCGTATGCACAGTACAATTACGCACAAGAAAAGGTCATTGATTCTCCTTCTGATTATTACACTTTCGATACTTGATATGAGTTAATAATTATATATAAAGTCTAGACACTAGAAGAAATATTTATAATCGAATTTGATAGTAATGAATACGATATCATGCAGTTTATTGAACTAAAGTTATTGCCAAACGAAATTTCTCAGAAAGTGACCATACTCGATATGAGTTAATATTCATGTATAGTCTAGTCTAGACGAGGGGTCGGCAAGCTTTTAACTGTAGTGTGCCAAGCCACTCTACCAATATGTTTTAGAGTGCCGCCTTAATTTTGAAATATATAGTTAGGTTCTAGGGGAGAAGAATTATAACCAAATTTATCTTTTAAACATATTTATTAACAAATAACATAAATTTCTAATATAAACAGTGCCCGATTACCCCAAAGGCCCGTGAGACCCGGGCCTAGGGCGGCATAATTTAGGGAGCGGCAAATTTTTCAAAATGTAAAAATTTTAAACTCGATGAAATGACACGACCATTCATTTTAAGGATAGATCCTGAAAATTTTTTTTTGTAAATTTAGAGATCATTTTCGATAAAATAGAACGTAATGCGTTTTCTAATCAAATTTATTATTCGTGGGTGCCGCATTGATACTTTCTTGATGTATCATATTATCAACTGCAGGAAGGCTAAGTTATAATAATCCTAAAAAATCGTAAATAAAGTTGTTTATATATCTCTACGCTTCAAGTTCTCCTGAACATCTTGACATGCCTTAGAAAAAATGGATGTATGCATGTGTTTATGCGGTTACAATTTTTTGCCAAATGGCATCCGGGAAGACGTGCTGATTAGTTTTTTGCAAATACAGTTTCGGAATAGGGAGCAAAGAGTTAAAAAAAATGCTAATTCAATTTTTCAAAAACGAAGCGTCCGATTTGAATAATTCAAGACACTTTTTACTTGTATGACGAAATAAGAACTATCGAAAATTTTGCGAGAGCATGGTCAGCGTTTTTGGTGATCCAAAAAGGTGTCATTTGGTGATAAAAAATGATCATTGACATCAAATTATTAGATTTTTTATAAAAAAAATTATTAATTATTACAAATTTTGTCTTCATTATTTTGAATCATTCCATACCAAGATTTTTAATTTTCAAAGTTTACTTCTTAGATAGTTTAAATGTCTTTTGCAAGGATCAATCGCCATGAATGATTCAAAAAATATTCGCTTGGCTTTGACTGAGAGGCGTACTGTTAACGAAGGAATACGATATATGGTGCTGGACGAATTTTCTAAGAAGGTCCTATGTCTTATGCAAACAGTTCGATCGATCTTATTATTTCTATATATTACATTCCACATGATTATATATATATATATATATATATATATATATATATATATATATATATATCAGTGAAGAAACTAGTACTATTGAAAATTGATCATAACTTAGTATATTAATTTTTTTACTCGACGACCCATAAAAATTTATATATATATATATATATATATATATATATATATATATGTCTCACATGACAAAATCCAAAAATAGTAATATACCTAATAACTTCTAATTACAAAAAGTATTATTTTAAATTTATTTGATTTTAAAAAATCAAAAACTGTTCGAAAGATATTAGTTGCGAATGGTACTGATTAATTTTAGGTGAAAATCTACCGAACCGTTTTCTTGTAATTAACTGTTGAAAAAAAGTGTTAAATTTTCGTCCACATTTAAGCTCATCCTACCGAACCGATTTTAAAAAATCAAAAACTGTTCGAAAGATATTAGTTGGGAATGGTACTGATTAATTTTAGGTGAAAATCTACCGAGCGTTTTCTTATAATTAACTGTTGAAAAAAAGTGTTAAATTTTCGTCCACATTTAAGCTCATCCTACCGAACCGATTTTAAAAAATCAAAAACTGTTCGAAAGATATTAGTTGGGAATGGTACTGATTAATTTTAGGTAAAAATCTACCGAGCCGTTTTCTTGTAATCAACTGCTGAAAAAAAATTTAAGCCGATTTTCATGGAACTTTTTTTGGCGATATATATCATGGTCTTATAGAACTTACTGAAATATTACGGCATTACGACAAGTAGTTTAATTTTAAAAATTCGTCAAACTTTACTAAAATTATTATCGTTTTTTTAAAGTAGGATTGATGAAGTATATTATTTACACACTTTTTTTTGATTAAGTCAATTATTTACACATATCGGGAAGTTCATGTAACTTGCCTCAAGGCTAAATACCAAACCAACTAGTTTATTACTGAGTTAATTATGTTTGTAGGATACGAGTTGTTTTTTAGTGTGCTTATTATTAGGTCAATGTTGGTGTCCCAGAAAAATTTTTATCAGATAGTAGTATGGCATGGTCTGTTAAATTTATTGTTGCATTTTTCATTTTAAGAGGGTGGTATGAGTGGTAATTTATGTATCGCTCGGAGCTAGTTGGTTTCTGGTACCAGTGAGTAATTAGTCGGTGGTCATTTGTACGTATTAGTCTGATGTCTAGAAAGCTAATCGAATTCATTGTCTCTAATTCCACAGTAAATTGTAGTTTTTTATTAAAATTGTTAAAATTATCAGTAACTATGTTAATGTCTTCTTCCAGAATACAAGTAATAATATCGTCTACGTAGCGGTAATAAAAGATTTGTTTATTATAATTTTTAAATATTTTGTTTTCTAGTAGTTGCAAGGAAATTTCTACTAATGAGGAAGATGCGGGCTATCCCATTGGGGTGCCCAAAATTTGGTAATGAAAGCATCTATAATATATATATATATATATATATATATATATATATATATATATTGTGACGGATTAAATGGGGTTGATGCTCCCTTTCTGGGGTATTGCAACGACTACCAAATATTACATCTAGCGTTGCATCCCCATTAAGAAAGGGTTACACCAACTCCTAAACCCGACTTCTATAACCACCCTGTAATTACCTGTGGAAAAGCCAACTAACTACGCGAATGAAAGAGAATGTACTTCTATCTTATTTAATTATTACTAATTATTATTACAGATCTACGGGCATGGCTGTGCCTACGCACAGCCATGTTCTATACTTAAACTCCAACATACGATTATTATTAATTACTATACTAGCGGAGTATAGTATTACAGATATAATGGAGTATACTAAACGGATAACTTATAACGGATACCGACGGAGGGAATAGCCTTATAAAACAATATTACATCTGACCTTTGCTGGAACGGGTTCTCCCCTCCTGGCACAACACACACACCACTATACACAAAGCGGGTTCAACGCCTGGCGCGTGGACCCACTGACCTCCTCAGAGGATGGTACAATTCTTAATGCTCCGTTTCAACCCCAGACTGGACTTTATATTGCAGGCACCCTAGTAGACGTAGGTGGGGGAGTCCCATTGCACTGGTGGTTATGCAACCCTTTTGACGACAATACCAATTGTCGTTACAATATATATATTTTTTGTATGATTCTGAATTATATATATATATATAAATATATATATTATAATAATATATATATATATATATATATATATATATATATATATATATTTATATATATATATATATAAAAAAATTACCAGTTTCTTTATTTTCCGTTGCCATTTCGCGTTTTTTCTCTTCAAATAATTTCCTATATTTTGTACCATATCAGATTCCATTTTTTTCGCCCATCTTTCTTTCCACCATTTCAACATCATTCACCGTCTTCAAAGGGAAGATAGTATCAAAAACATTCGCTTCATTTTTGGGTAATGTACGGTGTTTCAGATTGTTTTGGTCGCTGATGTTCCCTTCCAAGAGCATCAAACGCTTCAGTATTAAATCAAGAGTTGCTAAAATCAAATAAAAATTATAATATGTATATTGTATTAAACAATATGATAATATACCTTGCACTGCAATCATCTAAGGGCAAGTATGTGGGCAGCTTTCTGAAATCAAATTGTTGTAATTAGAAAACCTGTTTAATTTACTAACATGAGCACAAGCTTCTGTTATCAATTACCTTTAGCAGCAACAACATGTTCGTCATGTAACACCTCTATCTCGTCATGCCTTCTTGTAATATCTTAAGGAGCTACAATAAAAACAAAAAATACCATTGAATTTAAAAAATACATTTGATAATGACTAAAATCATTAAGCTTCAGTATTCAATTACTCTCAACAGCACCAACATCTTCTTCCTCAAACACCTCCTCTATCTTGTTCTCCTTTGTTTTATTAGCTGGAGGAGCTATAAAAAAATTACCATTGAATTTGAAAAACTCCAGTATTCATTCAATTACTTTTAATAGCAGCAAAATTCTCTTCCTCAAACACATCCTGTACCTCAGCCTCCTTTGTTTTATTAACTTGAAGAGCTGCAATAAAAACAAAAATTACTATTAAATTTGAAAAATACTTACATTTGATAAAAACTAAAAACATTACTTGTAATTGATTCAACCTTCTGACCCTCTGAACGCCTCTTCTCTCTGATTAACTTCGGTGCTACAATGAAAGCAAATAACACTTAATTTGTAACATGTAAAAAGTGAGTAAGTCTATTGCACTACAATTTTACCTGTTATGGCCTCAATCCTTGACTCGATCAATGCTGATAAATCGCCCGCTTTATTCCTCATGCCCTTACCCAGCAGCTCCTCTGATGAGGTGTAATCCTCATCACCAGCAGGCTTGGGTGCTGACTCATAGCTGTCAAAAAGTATTAAAAGATTATTTTTCTTTATTGAATTACAATCTGTCTTTACAAAAGGAAGGCATTCAGTAATTTCGATGATATATGAAATATTAAACCTTAGATCTAAAAGGTTACCCAGTAGTGGGCCTTTTCAATTTTGATATATTGAATTTAAATACTGTGATTATATAGAGAAAACTTAAAAATAAAATGATCTATGAGGTAAATAATTATAAATTGTGAATTATAACAACAAACAAACTAAACATAATAAAAATAAATAAAAATATAAATGAACAACTAAATAAATAGTACTGGTAATTAGAATGAATATATTATATATTATGTGGAGGTCAATGTGGCGGATCCGTCGAGGGGGCGTTTTCTTTTTTGCCATTCGATGCCGTGCGACTTCAATAAATTCTTGGCCAGAATATTAGGATGGTTTTGTACTCTGCTCTTATATTTTTGACTAATTAATTTAATTTCTTCATCAATAGTGTTTATGTTTAGGTCTTGATGGACTAACCAGTTTAGTGTTTAGTATTTGTTTCAAAATTTGTTTTTGAATCTTTGTATAATTGCAATATTAGATTTACGCGCTGTTCCCCAGAGTTGAAGTCCATAAGTCCATATGGGTTTAAAAACTACTTTGTACATCAGCAGTTTATTCCACGTACTTAAGCTCGATTTTCTTTCGAGTTGTTGGCGCTTTTTCAGTATATGGTGTTTCCACGTTAATTTAGAGTCCAAGTGCAACCCCAGATACTTAACGACATTTGCCTGCGGAAGCATTTGATTAAAGAGTTGAACGGTAGGACATGAAGTATTAAAAGATGTACAATAAATTAACACGTTAACTGCCGTGTCACCCGTATTCGGGTGACAGCAAAAGTTCTCATCAGGCCACGTCACCCGCATTCGGGTGACAGCGAGAGTTCTCATCAGGCCACGTCACCCGTATTCGGGTGACAGCAAGAGTTCTCATCAGGCCACGTCGGGTGACTCCTTCCAAAGAATTTCCCAACATATTTAGATATATATGACAGGAGATAATAATACTGTTGAATTCTTTTAAAATCGTTTATTAACAAAATTATTTACAGTTCAAAATATTGACTGCAAAGTTGCGGTTGACCTGGGCAGCTTGGACAAAAGTAGTGGGTTTTCTGAGATTTGGTCATGCCTTTGATCGTTCCAGTTCTTCTCTTTTATTTGCGTAACACCGCTTGCATGCGCGTCTAAGGCTTTTCCCAAAATTATTTCTGCGAACGGCGATGCAATGCGTATTTCGTCGAACAGAAGGCAGTGTTAAATCTTCATTCAGTCCTAGTAACTTTGCAGCAATCAGTTCTCTGAATCGTCTAATATTTACAGTTTTCTTTGTCGCAATTTTGTAAACGACCAAAGCGTTTACAATTGATGTCCCCAGTAGAAGTTCAACATCAAGCTTCCTATACCACTTGATTCCTTTCCTCATCGTCGAAGGATAGGAAACCATTTGGTCTGAATAATCTATATCACATTTACCCTTCTTATATTCGAGGACGGCCAGAGGTTTGAGTCTTGGGGATGGCTGCTGGCTTGAAGAAGCAGCATGAATGTTTTTCGTGCTTTGTGTCATGATAGGAGCGTGTTTCGTAGATAATATTCTCACGTTACGTGTGTCTCTCCTTTTGAGTAAAATGGTTTACTCAAACTCAATTACCGGCGGGCCCGGTAATAACCGATATAATAAATTGAAATCTATTCGATATATATATATATATAT
>NW_020538631.1:0-11531 GCF_003426905.1 Ctenocephalides felis
AATTTATTAATTAGTTTTTTTAATATGATATAATACTAACACTTACCTCTTCGGTATTACGATATGGTTGAAGGTCGAAGTACGATTCGAAAATGAGGAAATTTTTTCTTGAACCATGACACTTCTACTTCGTTTCAGGTTGGACGACATTAGAAATATATCTAATGGCGCCAAATTTAAAATCATTGACTATATAGTTGAAGAAGGATAGATTTAAGCAGTTTTTTTTCGAAATTTTTTCGCATAGCGCTTCTCCCCCCAGCTTTAATGAAAAAAAATCTTGCGCCCCCCCTTAATTTTTTTCAACAATTTCATTTTATAAATACTCCACTGATATCGTAACAAAATGTTCCAGGAATATTAAATGTTTTCAGATAGATTATTATAAATACTGTAATATTGACTAATATTATATGAATTATATAAACTGAATTACAAAGTTAAAATTATTCACTTAAAGTATATAAGTGAGCTTTAAAAATTTAGCTAGAATTAAAATCAAAATCTGAATTATTTTCGATATACAAAACAAATTGAAATGAAAAATTTTTTTTCCAAAAGCAATTGTTTTGCCAACATTAAAGAAACTTTTTTGAATCATTCTAATTGGACGTTTAGTTCTCTCAAAAACTGCAATTTCTTGCCCATTTAGTCTTGTATCTTCGAAACGGCTGGAGCTGCTCAATAGAATTGAATGTTTTTTGAACCATTGAAATCGGTTGATCCGTGCACCCGAAAACGTGGACGAGTAATTGTATCCATACATACAGTGGCGGCGCTAGACCATTTGGAGGCGTCGGCGAAATCGTTTGCGAGACCCCCCTTTTTTCCAATTAAAGTTTACTAACTAAACTTTTATAGATTTTAATCAATTGTTTTTTGAACTTATCAAATTGGTTGATTTGTGTTTACGAAATCGTCACCGAAAATATATACATACATATGCTTATTTTTCAAGTTTGATCTGCTTAATGATGGCACGCACTTATTATAAAAATGTACAAAATAAATATGTTACCCTACTTAACATTTTTGATTTTTTTTGAAAATGTTTGAATTAAAAAAAAAAAAAAATCTTTACTCTGGGTTACTTAAAGGCATTTTATTTAAAGGCTTTTTCTTATCAACTAATTTTTTGCAATTCCTGCGATTCCTTTATATAAGCTAGTTTTAATATCTCGTTTTATTTTTCTTCTTCTCCAACTTTCATCTTTTTTATACTGTATCAGATGACACACATACATCCATTTTTCTTAAGGTATGCCAAGATTTTTAGAAACCTTCGTAACGAAAAGATGTATGAAAATGTGCATTCTCGATTTTGTGCGATTACTATAACTTACCCTACGGGAAGTTAATAAAAGCCTATGCAATTGAAAACCATAACCGTTTGTCCCGTGAGTACCGTCAATGCATATCTCGTCTGTCCCAAATTCCAATAACATTTGCGCCTGCACGTTTTTTTAAATTACTAAAATAAATTCATCGTTTCCAAACCCATAATTACTTATGTTAATTCCTTTAAAAAATAGAACTTTGAATGTTTTCTTTTTCTGGTTCTCCTTAACCCTATCGGCTACACTTCTTGAATCATTTTTATTTCTAAAGGTATCATATAATGGTAACACATTTCTTTTCATATTCTATAAATCTTTCTTCGTAACCATGGAAGCTCTCAGTGGTAATTCTTTATTTAAACAAACTTCACGTACGTAGTTTATAATAAAGTCATCATGTACGCCAGCTTTAATTTGATCTGGGAAAAATATATTACTAATGATAAAGAATAATAACAATGTGATGATTGCATTTATGAAATAAATTAAAATACCTTTGATGTTTCTGATTAAATTTTGATCCAACCGCACATATTTTATCAAATTTTCATGTCTCACATGTGTTTTCCAGTAATCAGCCTCAACAGGTCCGTCATTATATACCTTGCACATAATTTGTGGAGGACAAGCATGTCCAATTTTTTTGCTACCCCTCGAAAATTTTTCCTTCGTTTGTTGTACAGAATTGCCCTAAATCTGTGCCGTTCGGGTCCCTCCGGGTCTCCTCGATATTCTTTGTGCCCTCTACATCCTATTAGCGCCGTCGATACTACTCAAATATAGGGGTGTGATGCGGGCATAACACTATCAATCCTATATCAAATAATATAGCAACTAAACAACTAGCTAATATCATCTTTGAACTAAGTGGGAATAAAGGGTCGATGACTTTGCCATTTTAATATCATCAACATAGGACAACTTGAATTTTGAACTACTTGATCTATTTTAGAATTCAAAATGACAAGTTTTGTGTTTATTTAATCAAAACAATATCATTAATCTTAATTGTAGGGAGTTTGACCATTTATTTCTACGTTGCTACATATTTAGGTATTGAATAAACTAAATGTTTCAAAATGGGTCTGTTATTGAAGTCATTTATTTACATAAATATCTTATCGTGATTAACAATATGGTCTAATCTATATGGCTCAGGAAGTGCTGTCAATGGTTTTCCAATCAAAAATGCCTTGGACTAATATATAAAATATCAGCGCTGTCATCAGTGGTGGTAGCCAAAAGTGGTCTAGAGTTTACAACTGCCTCAATCTGAGTGAGAATCGTGAGGTACTCTTTGTATGTCAAATAGTACAATTCTATTACTTGATGGTTCCCTCTCGTAAAAAAACCAAAATGTGGGGAGTACGATGTAATCAATAGCCACCTTACTTCAAATTGTGAGCTTACTTCAATTAGGTTAGGGGTTCCCTTTGACCATATCATGTCCGAAGAAACGGTATAGGGTCACCGAGCTCATTTTTGGCTCCTACAAAAATACGGTATAGGGTCACTTAGCTCATTTTTGGCTCCTACAGTCACGGCGCTAAATAAAACGTCGCAATGTGGCAAAAAAGGAATCTGTGGATGAACTAGTCACAAGATCGAAGTGTACCGTCATTGTGAACATACACACAAACAAAGCTATGTAGGCTTTAGCATGTCGTGCTTACCTTAGCGGCTGGTTTTCAGTGTTATTGGTTCAGCAAAATTGACTCCTAGTTCCTGCAACATATTCATTGTACTCAACGAAGCTTTTGTAGGACATTTAATTTACTCGAGCTGGTAACTAAATTGGGTTGGAAACTACTATCCAGTAAAACGCTCGAACATTTAAACTTCAGAAAACAGCTATACGAATATTTTTTCCTTGCCCAGTGAAACCTCTTGCAGACCCATATTCAAAAACACAATATTCTAACTGTCCCATGCATTCTACTGGTAACATTATCTTTAATCGAAATCAATTCGAAACTTTTTAATATGGCTTTGTCATCATCCAACTACAATGCTAGACACAAACTTATTAAGGCGCGCACATATAAACCAGCTCTTTCAATACGGTCGATAGTTTAGGTATTCAACTTATGAATAAACTTCCACTCAATATCCGAAGCTAAGACAACAAAAAATTCGATGTTTTTTTAGTTGAACTGAATTAGCTTTTTATAACCTTACAGAATTTTGTAATATCACAATATCAATAAAGTTGTAATATCATAATTGATAATAAATTATTATTGCTAGAATCATTATAAAGAAAAGACTTTGTGGGAAACTGGTGTCAAAATAGGTGACTGTTATAATAGGTGACTGTGATACCTAAATGCATCATAATATTGCCCTTTGTTAATCTTCCGAAGTTCATTTGGACAGCTTGCACAAATTCAGTTTTTTCTTTTTCCCTTTTGCAGAAAATTTATTTGCCAGGTCTTTTGTTAATATTTTTTGCATTAGTGCGCGAATTGTCGCCCTTTCATTATATTGGTTTTCAGGGGCCAGCTCATGCATCAAGCCTGATGCGAAGTTTTCCTCTTTTAAATTTTCTTCCAATTCATTTATTTCTTTCATATTCTTCAACGGAAATATAATGACTTGGTTTCGCTCGTCTTTATCTGAAATCCCTAACGATTGCAGCTTATGCTCAATGGCAGAGGTAGTAGCTTGAGTACCATTATGAATATCTTGACCTGTCACAATGTCAGGCTCACAATTCTCTATTATACGTACCAAAGTCTGGACATTTTCCGGTAAGTTCTCATCAAAATATTTTTTCATTATTTTTAATAATTTATTAACTTCATCCTCTTGTATTGTAGTCTGTTTCACCCAATGATACAGTTCATACAAACAAATGTTTTCAGTCGATGAAACTTCTTCATTATTGATGGGTGAGCTATTCACTCTGCTTTCGTACAATCAAGAGATCAGCATTATCGCCCTCACAGAATTCTGCCACAATGTTTCTTATGTCACCAAAAGATAAAATTCTCTTATCAGTAATTTTCTGCAAAAAGTATTAATTATTAAAGTATTTAAAGAATTACTTGGCCTTGTCCTTGGAGTTGCAGATTGTTTTCCTGTTCAGAGAAATTCAGAATACAATCCTCATTTCAATCGTGAATATTTACGTAAAGTAATTTGATCTCCATACATAAGTATAAGTTTTATTTATTATTATTTTATTTAATATTCGAGAAGGACATTGTTTGTAAAATTAATGATGAATAACCACAAAATTAAAATCAATTTCGAGAAAAGTTTTAAACTGAAATACATTATGACGCCTGAAACACGCCCGACTCGACTCGACTGTTGTGTGTGCATCAGCCAATTTGGAAACTCACTATCGATAATTGTCCCCTTTCCCGTATATATCAGCATATACCATATATACCCAGTTTTCGATTCGCACAAGAAGTAACTTTTGATGACAAATCTTGCACGTTTCATGGGCATATATTGTTTCCAGCTTAGTGCTCCTTTTTACAACATTAGGCTTTCGTCAATTGTAATATCCCTTTGAAGGGTATAAGCAGTTTTAAATTTTTTATTTAGAAAATCATATACAGGCCAAATTTTATTCAGTTTCGGATAAGGATGTAAATCCGAATTATAGGTTTCATTATTCATGAAATGTAATACTTTTTTATCAATTTGAACCGCCTATTGGACATTACTTTGGAAAAAAATGAGTGGCATAATGGGGTTTTTCGACCAATACATATTTTCATCTGGCTTGAATACGATACTCATATTTAACACTATTGCAAAAAATATTCGCATTTCTGCTGCTGTGACATTCCAATCCATTACAACACCAGGCGTTGAAGGATCCGTTCGCTGTTGTTGTATAAAATATACATTTGTTTCATCAACAATTTTTCCAACCAATTCGTCGTCAAAAAAAAAAAAAAATTAAGAGATGTTGTTAGCAATGCAACATCTTCATTTATGAAAGAATTTTCCATGAATTCAAAAGGAGTTTGTCGCTGTGGAGTATTTGTACTTATATCAAATTCAATTTCATCATCAAAGTCTAACTCTCTTTCAGATTCCAAACTAATAATCGTTGATGTAGAACTGCAGTCTGAACAATCTAAATCCATCTTCTCAAAATTATGATTTCTTGATAATAAAAATCTTATATGGTGACACATAAATTTTAAGAATAAATTGAAATAATTGAGATACATACTTACCAATATCTGCGAAATAAAAGCTGTAACAGTTTAGTATTAAATGAGAAACACAATTATAAAAACTAATAACTTTATTAAAATATTGTTCGCGAGTTCACAGAAATGCGACAAAATTATACAGAACACTTATTGGAAATGCGCGTTGGATTTTGAATCACTTTGGCTCAGTGAAAGCTGAAATGATTCGGGACGTCAGAAAGATTCCGTGATAATTCTTTAACAACAGCTTTACCGGACCGTTGTAACTCCAATACTAGACGGAAGTTCCAAATGTTGGTCAGGGTTCGTTCTTCTACCGATGGTTTTTAGAAACAACTAGTTAATAATTTCAGTGAGAAAATATATCAACTATAAAGCTTTTAGCCGCGGGCGAACTCAATACTTTTGACAATATTTCTGATTTTACAAGGCCTTTTATACTATTCCTATTTCTCCTACTCTCGTAGTGGGGTTGATTTTTTGGTTAGGGTGGTTGTTCCGAGTTTCCTTTGTGTCCGTCCGATAACACCTTCGCGTCGTTTCGAAGTTCGTCGTCGGTTCATCTCGCCAAAATCTTTGGGGATGAGATTGTCATTGGTGATGAATTCATCTCGCTGAGGTCATCGGTAATTGGTTATGACAAATTTCTCCTCCAATGACGTATATTGCGTAATATTTATTAATAAATATATTTATCATCTTCCTCACTCCCTCGCTGAATTAGGTCGACCACGTTTCCTGATCGGAATCACAGTAATGAGTAATGTCTTCATCTCCTACGAAAGGTGATAAGGCAGATACGTGGAATGTGTCTATGATTTCATCTGTGTTTCCGGGCGTCCTACTTCAAAGCTTGTCGGGTCACTCTGCTGTAGTATGATATATGATCCGTAGCGTGGTGGAGCGAGCTTTGACGTAAACCCTCTTTTAGCGTTACTCAGCGTATGTGCTGACCCTGCCTCCAGAGTTGTATGCTTGACCCGGTCGTCGTTGCTTGTCTGCGTATTTTTTGCGATTGTCCTGCTGTTGTTCATGCTTTTCTCTTACTTGCTTGCAGGTTTTGGTCATTCCAAGCAGATAGGGGGTGATATTTGGTATAGGATTTTTCTTTTCGATAATCGCCCTGAGGTTCCTGTAGACATCATCCGTTGTCCTGAGTTCACGTGCTAGGTTGAGGTAAGCTGGGCTGTAGCCAGTGCTCTTGCTTTTGGCCGAGTGTGTTTTATGAGATCTCGATTGCGTCTCCTCACTGGATTCGCCTGTGGGTGGTATACTGGAATGAGGTATTGTTTAATTCCAAGACAGAGCGTAGTATGCTATATAACGGCGCTGACAAATTGGGAAGCTCTCTGATGAGCCTTCTTGGAAATTGAAATCGTAGGAATACTTCGTCTATGAGAGTCTTCGCACATTCCTGGGCTGTGGCGCTTTTTAGCGCAAAGAGTTCTACGCATTTGGTCGTCGGGTTCTCAACAATAAAGATCCATTTGAAATCATCCTCTGATGCCGGTAAGGGTCCAAACAGATCCATAGCGATTACCTCAAATCTTTGTTGTAATGGTGGCGTTTGTATTAATCCTGCTGGTTTCTGATTTGTGGCATTGTACCGCTGGCACTCCACGCAATCTTTCGAATGCGCTATGATATCCAGCCGCATACTGGAACAATAATACTGCGATGGGCGCATCATGATATTCGCGTAGGATATCCTTGACTTTGTGTGATGGGACTACCAGCTGTGGCTCTTCTGCGTCAGAGTCCAGATTATATCTGTATAGAAACCCTTGGTACATAACATACCCTAGTTCTGTCTATCTTTGGTAGTCCTGTCGGTCTTCTGTTGCCTCGAAAGAGTCAATTATATCTCGTAATTTGGCGTCGTCCATCTGTTCCTGTCGCGTTTCCGTCGCACTTCTGCTTGGGTAATCAATGGAGACGATCCCAATTTGTGCGGCTGTGGACCCCTTATCGTCGATATTGGGTCGTGATAACGTATCTGCTACTACATTGTTCTACCTGGAGTATAATCAATCTGGAGATGGTATAGCTGCAATAGTAACGCCCATCGCGCCAGTCGTCCACTGGTCGATTATAGTATCATCAACCAATTCAAGGGCTGGTGATCTGTAGCTATGGTTACCTTCGCTCCTTCAATGTAGCCGCGAAACTTGTTGACGGCCCATACTTTCGTGGTGCTGTAGTTTCTTTCAGCCGGAGTTAGCAGTTGACTAGCATATTCGACTGGTCTTTTTTCGCCGCCTTCTCCTTGTAAAAACACTACCCCTAGAGCGTAACTGCTGGCGTCGGTGCGTAGAATGTACGGCTTCATCTCATCGGCTTGCCTTAAGATTGGATTTGTCATTAATGCTGTTTTGAGGCTCTGAAAAGCGTTTTCTTGGTCCTGTCTCCATATCCAGTCGTGGTTCTTCTTCGTCAGTTGACTTATGGGTTTTGACACTTTTGCGAAATCTGGAACAAAGCGCCTGTACCAGGAACAAGTTTGCAGGAATGTTAACAACTCCTTCACGTTCCTGGGCGGTCTCATGCCCACGATGGCAGCACCCTTCTCGGGGTTGGTGTGAATTCTTTCAGGCGTCACGACATGTACCAGATGCTTCACCTTTGTGCAGAAGAATATGCACTTGTCTCGGTTCATCCGCAGGTTCAACGCTCGGATCCTGGAGAACAAGCCTTTTAAGTGGTTCAGGTGCTGATTCCAATTCTCTGAGAGCACGATGAGCTCGTCTAGTTAACTCAGGATCGGTAAGTCGGGTAAACTTGATCGGAGCCGGTTCATGAAGCGTTGAAACGTAGCTGGTGCGTTTTTCAGTCCAAATAGCATCCGCTAGAATCTGTATAGTTCAAAAGGGGTTACGAACGCCGTCTTATCGCGATCTTCTGGTCTCACGGCGATTTGCCAGTATCCTGATCTGAGGTCTATAGTTGACATAACCCTTGCCTAACTCGTCAGGTGTAGGAGATCGTATATCCTCGGCAGCGAGTAGCTATCAGCTGATGTGATCGTGTTCAATTTGCGATAATCAATACACATACTTGTGCCGCAATCTTTCTTCGGGACCATTACCACTTGAGCTGCCTATGGTGAGTCGCATTCCTCTATGATATCTTGTCTGGTCATTTCCTCAAGTTCGGTTTTCAGTGCCGCGCGCTTGGTTGGCGACAGTCGGTATGGCGGGACTGAGATAGCCGCGTGATGTCCCGTAAATATATAGTATTCTGCGTGGTTGCCGGGACCGTCGGCTTTATCGAAGAAGTCTGCGTTTTGGGAGAGTAACTGCATGATCTGATATCGTTCCTCCCCTGGAACCGGATGGGCTTCATTTTCACGTAACTCCAATGAAGCTATGTGTACCGTAGACACGGATTCAGCTGAACGGAAACATTCATCAAATAATGAGTTCAGCGTATGCTTATCGTTAGTCTTTTCCGGTGGCGCAACTGCTCTAAAACAGGCGTCAAATAATGAGTCCAGCATTAGTTGGTCGTCCGTTTCGTTCGTTTCCATCTCTTCTTCCATGTGTCGGGTGGCCTTAACTGTAGCTTTGTTGACAATTATGGTTTTCTGGGCTTGCATCGCCTTTGTGACTTCTTCCCGTGGTGCAAAGTGGTATTTTTGTGGCTGGTCCACAAAATTCCAAGTACGATTCTTCAGATCCAGCACTAAGCCGGCTTTTTGCAAAAAGTCTATGCCCAATAGAGTACGAACATTTGTTGCTCTGGTATCACAATAAATTACTTGGTATAGGTCGATTTTCTAGACGCACATTTGCCGTAGTTTTTAGGACTTGCGATAACTTCGATTTTCCGTCGGCCATCGTCAAGTTCATTAATATTTGTTCGAAGCGGTGTCCCGTGGATTTTAACAGTTGGTATAGCGCGTGCCCAGCTATAGATGATTCTGCGCCGGTATCTATAAAAGCGTATCCCACTACGCCTTGCGCCTCGGTCCTGATTACTGGTCTGGGGTGAAGTTCTTCTGAAGCTGTACAGGTTCGGCTAGGGTTGGGGCTGGGGCTAGCGTGTTTTAATTCTTCTTGGCTATCCAGGTCAGTCGTTTTCGGCAATTCTCTTTGATATGCCCCCTCCTTTTGCAGTAATTGCATTTCTTCATTTCCTCCGTGGCTAGTGCGAAGAATCCGCATTCAAGCGCCGCTGTCGCCTGTTGCACTGGTGTGGCCGTGCAGATTGGACACTTACTTCGTATGACACTTGGCTTACCGCATCCGTAGCACTAAATTCGTGGCTCGGCACGGGTTTCCGGTTTCTCCTTCTACGGTACCTGCAGGGTTTTCTGCCTCTTACGACAATCGCCGATGAAGTGACCAATGTTGCCGCAGTAAGCCCAACTCTTTTTTCTGTGGTACTGCAGTCTCGTTCTCCTGCTTCCTAAAGGAGTGCCTTGATGACGCGTGCTTTCAGTAGCAGCTCGTCGAACGTCGTCACAGCGGTCCGTGCAACACGCTCACGGATTCTCATACGTAAAAGTCCGTAGAGCATGTGGATTTGCGTGTTGACTGATCTCATAAGGTGGGTAGTAAGGTAAGTAGTTGGGCTAACAGTACCCTTTTCTGACCGACGAATAAGTCCGTGATTGTAGTTCTGTATTGGCGGCTGCCGAAAAATTCGATAAAGACGCTGTGTGGAGGTTTACTAGGGGCCAACGAAGAGTTTAGTAGACGGATAGCGTCGTCGTCTAGTTTAGTAAAAAACTGCTTACCCTTTAATGCGTCTAAGCAGTCGTCTATCCTAGGGCTAGGATAGGGGTCCTTCACCACTCTTCGTTTACGCACAATAACTATGGGTGAACAATACTCCGAAGTGCTCGTCTGTATTATACCCCGATTTGGCCAATCCTCAATTATTTCACCCACCTGGGTCCTCTCATAATACGACGCTCTCCGTGGTCTCACATGAAATGGTGTAGCTTCAGCTTTCATAGTTATGGTCATTTCCATTTTCACTGCCGGTTCAGAAGGCAGCGGGGCTTCTAAATATTCCTGTCTAATTACCTCTCTGATCCTTCGCTGCGACACCACTTCCAAACCGTCTCCTACATCAGTTTCAACCTCCTTATCACTATTTTTATCACTTAAGTCAATCATCAATATATTATCACTTTCTTTTCGCTTAATGGTCACCCTTTTCCCTATGTTCACATTTAAATCCTCATGATTTATCATGTCCCGACCAAGTAAACACACCGATGTCATTGTTACTTTAGGCACCACATAAAATTTTAAAACTACGGACACTCCAAAACCACAAAAAGTCACGAGCCGTTCTAAAGTTCCCAACACATTCAGCTTCGAACCGTTAATTCCCTCAAAACGGCCGTTGCTCGTGTCTGACAGTTGTGCTCCGGTTGGCAACACTCTTCTGACAGCTTAGATATTGGCGATCCCGTATCCACTACGCCTTCCATCTGCGTACCGCCCTCTATGGAGACGCTCACCGTATACGCAGACACTAGATTGATTAACATAGTCGTTGCGCCCTCTATTGTTATTTTGCCAACAATCTTTCTGCGCGTGGTCTAGCTTCCCGCGTTCCGTCGTTTTTAGGCTTAAGGCATCTTGAAGCTAAGTGCCCCATACCTCCACAATTAAAACATTTCACTCCTCTACCTTGTGGTTCTATCCTTGGAAGACCTGTCGGCTGTATCTTCTTCGGCTGCACCGAACTAATACCCCGTTCTGTCGACGTTAACTCGTTCATTACACTCAATTGTGTACCCAAATTAAGCGTGTGCACTAAATGATTTTTTTTAAATTTAAGTCGTTTAATATGTAATTAATAGATAATTTATTTCCTGCAGGCAATCGCGCTGAGAGTTTGGTTTTCTCCTTCTTGGCAGCATAGTCGGTAAAATTATGTGCGCATTTGAAAGAAATCTTCAATGAGGTTCACACAATTTATCCATTTTGTATTGTAGTATTTAATAATACTGATTAAAATAGTCACAATAAGGGCTTTATTTTAACAATGTTACAAT
>NW_020538632.1:0-46631 GCF_003426905.1 Ctenocephalides felis
ATAAAAGAATTTATTATTTAAATTTGTATAATTACGAGTAAACAATTTCATGGTAATCATCTCATAAAGAGGGACATTGTTCTTCTTCAAGCCAAGCCTTGAACATAATGCATAAATCGAAATAAATTTTAAATATAATAGAATATAACTCCCGATGACTATAAATAAAACAGCTGCAATAAATGTAAATTTATTAAATTTATATATGTTGTTTAAATTTTTTTAAATAATCATTTCATTGCATTACCAATATTGATTGTTTGGTAAGTCTCCAAGTAGCACAGGTGGACCTTTTACATCAGAACATTCAGATGTCATTGTAGGTTTATTAATATGATCCAGTTTAATTTTGCTATTGATATAATTAATATGCGTTTGCACAAAAATATCTACCCTAACTAGCAATTTAGAAAAAACATAATTTGTTATATATTGAATACAGCTTTCGCCGCTGCACTGGACGATGGTATACGGCCATTTCCAAATTTTGTTCTTGATACCCCTGACTATAGTGGCAATATATTTATATGTTTTAATAAATAGTCTCCCTAGTTGAGGATAATAATGCGCATTTACGCCAAGGGCAGAAGTCATTTCTTATTTTACTACTATTTACATGGAAGAAATATTTTGACCCAATGCTTTCCAGTACCCACTGCCAGTTTTCATCGAAATCATTCATGTATCAATAATTATTGCAATTAGTATATATATATATATATATATATATATATATATATATACTAGATGACCCGACAGACGTTGTCCTGTATCCACTTCTACGTTTTTTTTTAAATATCTTATACTAATATTGTATACCACCCCCGTTAACAAAAGCGCCTATTAGAGCAGTGTCACCTAAAAAAGCACCCGCGAGGAATTCGTCTTCGGAAAACAAACAGAAGTCATTAAAAAAATTGGTATTCAAAGCACCTGCGAAGGATGATAAGAAAGAGGTGCGCCATTTAGACCTGTGGTATTTCAAAGTTGAATAACTCTGTCGGTAATTATCAGATTTTGACAAATGAACAAGATTTATTTAGGATATTTCATGCCATTTATTTCAAACCAGGTTTAGAATACAACGTCGATTAAATGATCACCTTCATTTGATACACAAAAAGCAGCTCTTTTTCGCGCATTCTGCAAAACATTGGCCAGCATTTCAGGCGTTATAGCAGCTATTTCGGCCTGTATGTTACCTTTTAATTTGTCGATTGTCTTCGGCTTGCTGGCATAAACTTTGCTTTTTAAATAGCCCCAAAGAAAAAAGTCAGGTACGGTTAAATCTGGAGAACGAGGCGGCCACTCCAAATAACCATTATTCGACACAACGTGTCCCGGGAACTTGCGCTGCAAAAGCTGCATCGTAGCAACTGCGGTGTGGCAAGGTGCGCCGTCTTGTTGAAAATAAAAGTTAGTGAGGCCTTTTTCACGCATTTGCGGACACACAAAGTGCGCCAACATCCAACGATAACGTGCGCCGTCGATGGTTTCTCCAACTTTGATAAAAATGGTCCGATGATGGTTTTGGAGCACACTCCAACCCAAACAGTAATTTTTTGATCGTGCAGTGGTGTTTCTGTGCTGTAGTAAGTAAAGAGAGTTTGCCGGCCCCAAAAAAGGTTGATGTTGCTCCAAAGACATCCGTTAAACCTTGGAAGGATTTGAGTGTGAAAGAGCAGAAAGAGGTGGCGAAGGTAGCAAAACGTTTTAAGGAGCCTCAGAAGGTGGCACAGAAAAAGGAAGTGGCGAAGAAGGTGGAACCAGTTAAAGTTCCAGCGCCGGTTGTCAATGTGGCGCAACCAAAGCCGCCAGCACCAACAAATGTGATAGAAATAATAGAAATTGAAGATAGTGTTGCAGGTTCTCCACGCAAAAATGATATTGAAGATGGTAATGTATTCAATGAAGATCCTGGTGAGGATCCACCATTAATCATGCAGTGCGAATGAGACTGAACGTCTCGATTCTCAACTGGCTAAACTTTTTTTAGATAAGAGAAATAAATATGAAAGACGGCAAGAAGAAATATGTGGTAGTAGTGCAAGCAGTGGTGATGATGATACTCCTTTGGTTAAAAAGAAGTGTTTGAATGCAGATATATCTTCTCCGGTATTGACAGCCGAGGGAGCTCCAAAAAAGACGAACGAGAAGACGCCTTATGGTAACTGGTTTACCAATACAGCCATGGCGAGTGGGAGTAAAACTCCGAAATCATTGAATAGCAAAACTGTTACAACAAGTGACCGAGGTGAGAAACGACCGTTCACATGCATCATAGACCCAACCTTCGAAGAAGATGCTGATGGCCCATAGAAGATGCTGATGGCCCAGAGAAGATCCCACATATTCACCAAATGTGAAAAAAGCGAACAATTCCAAAATTGATTTAAATCTAAGCCGTTCTAGCAAAAGTAACAAAAATACTCCAGACAGGGCTGCCAATGCTCAAAGGACAAGACCTCAAGCCAAAACCCCAACTTGCAGGAAACTGTCTAGTAGTGACAGTTCGGGTGATGAAGAGTCTCTAATATTATCGCTGAGTCGAGTTCAAGGCCCTAGTGATACTGTAAATAATAAAGTTCGTGGAGGGCAGAAAGCTGAGATGCAACAAGAAACCGATTCGAGCAGCGCTACAAGTTCAACACAAACAGTTCAGGGCTAAACAAGTTCCTGATGATCGCTTAACACAAAAGATGTGGTTGTACCAGATAAATAAGCCAAAAGACGGACAGAATCGGGTTCTAAAGTTGTTAGTTGTTCTTGATCCAGAATTTGTGGTGGAAGAACCACAAAATATACGCCTCCTCCACTGATTCCCAAAGTATAACTCCGCAAGAACAATCTCTATGCGACCAGATACGTCCCAAGTTAAACAAGGACTCAGTGAGATGGGTGTCTAGAATACACAATACAATACTTTACAAGACTTGTCCAACCATAACCTCCATAGGGGCACCTGTAAAAAATATGCAAGTTGAGAATATTATCACAAATGTTACAAATGTTACAAATCAAATCCTAGAAAACCAGGAATTGAGGATGTTTGATAATCTAGAAAACATTAATGGAATAGATTCTTTGTCCGACAGCAGTAGTAGTAGTAGTGGTAGTAATAAATCTGCAATTAGAGTAAAGACTCCTGGAGAACTGAATGCTAAGCCTAAAATATTAAATTCTTGTCTGAATGATCATTCATACTTTTTTTAGACGATCAGATTTTAAAGATCTGGTTTCAAAGATTTGCCTAAATGACTAATGGGGATCTTGTTATTCTTTTGGAATATTTTTTTGTGCATTTGTAATTATCGTGAAATAATATTTAGTTACTATTTATACTAAAATAGCTTAATAAGAATTATGTATTTAATGATAAAGCAAGTATTAAGATTAATTTTGAAAATAATGAAATGAACTTGTTGTTATATATTTTAGACTTCAAAAAATTATATGCCCTAAATGTACAAATTTACATTTCTATGTTAATCAATCAATTAGGTTTATCCTACCCTCAAGTTCAAAAGTGAAAACAATTTGGGCTCTATATGACATGATAACATGTCTTGAATATTAAATATAGCTTCCATAATAGGGTTCCTTTCTGTAATAAAGTTGTTGTAATTACAATTTTAATTTACTACTTCTACATATGGCATTGTCTGCCTTGCCAAAATCAATTCTGTCATTTTTTTTGTAACCTTTTCGTAAATATTTTCGTTTTCGTAATTATTATATTTAAACGAGAATCTAAAAAAGAGTTATAGGTAATATACATACAATTTATTACACAAAAGTTTTAATAAATACCAATTGAATTTTCTGCTCCACTCTCTTTCTCCATTCTTTGTCTATGCGAGGAGTTATCGGACAATATAGCAGGCGCAGTTGGTGGAGTTGGCAAGCTTTGATCTTGGTCACTGCTCACATCATCTGAAAAGTCGAGAATCATGACTTTTTTCTTCTAATATCTCTGTTCCTTTCGGACTCGTATACTACATCTGACTACTTTTACGCTTCTGTCAACCTTTTTCTGGCTGTGCCATAATCATCTAAATATGGAATACATTTTCAATGTATACATATAAATAATATATACATTCATACGCACATATACACACAAATAATATATACATGCTCACACACACATACAATTTTTTGGATATGATTAATTGTTATGTATACAAACTCACC
Source organism: Ctenocephalides felis (assembly GCF_003426905.1). Lineage (NCBI taxonomy): Eukaryota > Metazoa > Arthropoda > Insecta > Siphonaptera > Pulicidae > Ctenocephalides > Ctenocephalides felis. The sequence goes on from NW_020538632.1 coordinate 4,195, forward strand.
ACAAGAAGCCAAAATTACAAATCACAAAAGATAGAAATTTATGAGAAGAGCTCTCAAACAGCTCCGTTTCTTCTACAGTTTATCAAATGCTTTATCCGACCGAAAGTGGGGCCAGGCAGCTATCTTTTCATGAAATAAAAGAAAATTTCGTGGAAAACCACGGATGCCATCGGAAAATTCCACCACATGATAAATTCAATTCATCTTATTTGCTAAAACAAAATGTAGAAATAGTAGAATGTATAAAACTTCACACTTAACGATTCAGGTTTTTATAGTTAAATTTATACTTACATGCCATTTTTTCCGTATAAAAATTACTTGTTGACCAGTTCGAAAAAACAACAATAATGATCTTAACTAACAAAAACACTAGCGACGACGTTTACTAAGCGGCTCCTATGAACACTAAGCAATATGATGAAAAAAAAATTGTAGGCGCACTGTTTAATAGAAGCGATAACACCGAACATAGCAAGGAATTATCAAAATTATCAAAACAATGACAATTATTTACAACACTTGGTATATATATATATATATATATATATATATATATATATATATATATAAATATAAATATTAAAAGCAAAAATATATAAAACTAATAAATATAAAAAACAGCAAGTTAAAAATCGTTCAGGATAAATGAAGCAAAGGAAGTACGATCTTTGTATCATTTAATTGTCAGATATAATGAATATTTTACTTTTCATATTTTTCATATGCCAAACTTGTACACTTGAAAGATCATACACTTTATATATACCAATAAATGATGAACGACAGGGTATTGTATAGACATCTTCCATCATTCTAAATCGTTGGCCAATGACAACTGCTTCTTCATTTAAAGAAGCAATTTTGCAGATATAGATGGTGGAGCCATCAATTAATGAGCAGTATCGATCAGCTTCTCTTCTGATGTTGATTACAGCACTTCCACATTTTAGTTTTTTAAATTGTACAATTTCACAGGAAGTGAAAATTGGCCCATCAAAATGTTCTGTTCACATCATAATCATCACATTTATCTTCATATACTTTGTGCGAATGGTATCCTTGATACTCATGTTATCTACGAGCAATTTGTTGCAGGGGCCTTTTTGATTTTTGCATATATTTCTTTAAGGTCTGCATGTAATTTTCAAACTTGAAGGCACTGAAATTATCTAATGAACCAAATCTTCGAACATCATCTGTTAAGTGGATGAAACTATGCACATTGTGTGAAACAAGATGCTCTGCATAAAGAACTTTAACCCATTAACAAAATATGTTAATAAGGATTTACTATAATCCAATAAAAATTCGTCAGGTGAGTCACGAGAACTTAAAATTGTGATAGCAACATGCAGACTTAGAAAATTATTATAAAAATCTGTTGATATTACGGATTTAAGGACAATTGAGCCTCATGTATATAGCAGAAACTGCCTATATTCTGTAGCTTTCTGCGAATTGAGGAATCTCAGAGATCGTGGGCGCCTACAAAATTCAACAGAAATATTTTTCCTCGTTATTCTTAATTTATCAGATATTTTTAATTTGTGTAGTACCTATTCTACACATTAAATCACTACTGATTCATATATCAAGCAACTTGCTCATAACACCTATGCATACGAGGTGCATATAATCTAAGGGAATGTTCGAAACAAAACCTGTATTAGGAATTTTCATCAATCTTGAAGAATTGACGAATTGAAAAATAATGAGATCATGTACACCTGCTGCATCCGCATCTGCACGTTATAGTAATATAAAAGTTGATCTATTTTGAAAATATATTAGTTTATTACTTTCACTATTAGAAGTGACGCTCTCTGAAACTGATAGCGCTGCACTTTTTTTTCCTCAACTCCCCGCCAAACTCCTAATGTGAGGTGTATTCGGAATCTACAGCAGGTTTTCTCGCCGACTTATATGTGTTTAGATCGAATATCAAAGTTAAGATAGTTTCCAACACTTCAATACTTGACATTTAAAAGTTATTTCTTACCATAAAACCCGAAAAATGTAATTTTATTTTTAACCCATTTCGATTAACGGGAGTTTGCTTCGCCTCTTGAGCGGTATCGCGAAACTTCATATGTTCAGGAGGCCACCACATCTCTGTAATGTTATCAGTATTCAGTATTATTGTCTTCTACAATCAACCATTTAGATGAAACCTCCATCGTAAATTCCTTCATGTGGACAACAGCAAAACTTTTCATTAAGCTGTCAATAAATTAATAATGTGCAGTGAACGTTAAGGGGTTAGGGGTACTTGCTGGCACGAAAAAATAAGTGTTTTCAGTATTTTTTTTTTGTTATTGAACTATGTTTTTCTACAAAAATATTAACACAGCATTATTAACCAATGTTTTGACTTGATGTAACAAAAATTTCAGAAAAAAAAACTCAATATTCCCAAAGTTATAGCTGTTTTTGTTGACCCTGTTTCGAAAAACGGTCCTGGCGGTGACCATCATAACTCCTTGGAGATTCATCTAAAATCAATCAAATTAAAAAAATAGTTTTATGAATAGTTAATCTCGGGCCGGATCGAAGGTTTTTCTTTTTTTGCAAAAATTAACAAAATGGCAGCATCAGAAAGAAAAAATCTTGATTTTTGGGTAAAAAATCAACTGTTAATTGGTCTTAAAAAATTCAAATTTTTGAAAAAATAAAAATCCTTCGATCAGGCACGAGTTTATTATGTATTCTAAAAGCTGTATAAATTTCATTAAAATCTACTAAGCGGTTTTTGAGTTACAGTGGTCACCGATTCAAAAAACATAGTTTTGAGAAAAACGCGTTCAAAGTTTTACATTGGATTTACGTACAGAAATACGAATTATTAATTCATTTACACCAAGTCATCTATTTCTGGGCCATATAACAGTTCTTCAGCCATTGTGGAAGTTTCCAAAATTTTCATTTGGTGTTGCCTACGAAGCATTCTGCCCTCCCGTGTCGTCTCGTGGGCGCGCTGATCTGCTACTTTCACACGTGCAGCATCCAATTTTTCAGCATACCAATGGGAATTATACCCACAATTAGGTCCTGGGGTACTCATAATCAATAGTAATGATTATGTATATGTATTCAGCAATTTGTACGATAGTAGAACTAGTATTCACGGTTTTTAGGCATAATTTTTACACTAGTTGGTTGAAGCTCTTAATTTTTTCTGATTATGGATTCAATCTTGAACTACACATCTTGAAAGTAAATTATCATTGCTGAGATCGTTTTAAATCGGTTTAAAAGCTTTTAAAACATCAGGAGGTGAGGGAGAATAATCTTGAGTATAAGTATCGAGCTCTCCACTTGCGTCAACGCGCTGGTAAGAGTCCAATAACTCAAAAAGTAATCATCGGATCAACTTGAAATTTTCAGAGAATATTTTCAAGATGTTACCCTTAATGAAAATGCAAAAAAATAAAAATCGATTTTTCAAAAATCCCAAGTACCCCTAACCCCTTAAGTAATTCTGTATGTACATAAATAAATGTATCAATTGTATGTATATTGACGGGGCCATTTTTTCTTGGTGTTTCTTCTTCTGTACTGCTTCAATAATAATATGAACTCAAAATAATACTTATTTACTAGACGCATCATTTTAAACCTAAAAATAACACTTTGCTGTTCTTAGAAGTCTTACCACTATAGGCATAAGAAATATAAAATATGAAAAATTCACTGTTTCTACTTTTCAATGAGCATGACTCTCGAAACTTCACTTCATACATATGTATTTTCATTTTAATAAAATGATATTTATTACAATTTTACAAATATAATTAGAGTTATACATTAGAACTCAGAATATTTTTTTATTTTATAATTTTTTTGGAACAGCAATCAGAACCTGATGCTGATTTGTGCTGATGTTGACTTAATACTAGTCTGTTTGACAGATGGCAACCCAGTCAGTTGTCACATCTCTGATATATTATTATCACAATTTCTGTAATAGGGCGAATATTTTTAATAGTGCAGCAATGCCGGGTGAGGGCTATTTTCACTTGGAAACATATTACTATCTACATTTCCAAATGAAAATCGTTGTCGGTGTTGCCTGACAACAGGCAGCTCGAAGTGGGTATCGAACCCGGGACCTCTGAAACAAGTCCCGTAGCCCTTAACCGATTACCTACGGGCGAGCCCATTCAGAATATAATATTAAAATTATAATTTTATTATTATATTTGGTTAAGGGAATATATAGTTTTTGTGTATTGTATTCTACATCCCGCCATCATGTAGTAACACAGTGCATAAACACACTCTCCCGAGTTTTCTGAATCTATATCTACAAATATACTACAAATCTACAAATATAAATCATACAAATCCATCCAAAATATAATTGGTAGTTCGAAATCATTGCTCTCTGATAGTTCTAATTATAACTGCTTATATTACAAAAACCGAATATGTTTTTATTCGTTTTCTATTCAAATTTCTAATTACTTTTTTACTTTTTAATGTTGCTTTATTTATCCAAATAATTTTACAATACAAATATAATTTTTGTTTAAGGGGGTTGTTCTTTTTTTTGTTACAAAACATGCAAGGTATTTGTTTTTGTTTTTCTCGAAATGTATTTATCATAAAGACATGCGGTTTTTTTCAAACAAAAATGACAAAATCATAGAATATTAAGAAATTTTTTATTTATTTTTTTTCGCCGTCATTTGTTAACTAGGGGGCGCCAAAGTGGGCATTGCAAAATCGATCTCGTTTGCGGTGCCACAGATAAATCCGTTGCGCATCGCCTGAAACAAAAAAAAACAAAACTACGTTGAAGAAGAAGTTTGAATCCAGTCCCCCTACCAAAATGAAAGAAAAAAAGCAAGAAGGAAAAAAATGGCAGCTATTTTTAAAAAAAAGTGTCAAAAAAGGCCTTTTTTGGGACGAGAAGGTTCGCAATTTTTTTTGCGTAATGTTATCAAGTTGTTTGAGGTAGAGGGACTAGGTATTGCAGTTGTGAACAAATTAAAAAAAAATTCAAGTCGATCCGACTTGTAGTTTTTTTTTAATTTGTGGCACCGCATTGAAAAAAGTCAATTTGAGAAAAACGTATTTAAAGTTCTTAATATAATGTACTAAATACACCATTTAATTTAATGTACGAAATACACCATGGTGTTCAAAGATGCTGACACATTAAAAAGGTCATGTGCATGAGATATTATAATGAAAAAGAGGCAGCTAGCATACAATAGCTCGCGGAACGATAAAAAAACGCTTTCAGAGGATCATACGTATAGAGATATATATATATCTATAACTTCGTCAAAAATATAGATATTAAGATGATTTTTTTTAAAAATAATTCTAGGGTTTTTAGCTTTTATAATATCAAAAAATCTCAAAACCGAAACAAAGAAAAATAAAAAAAGAACAACCCCCTTAATACATACCTATCCCAGGTAATGGGATATGACAGTATTATATCTATGTGTTAGTTTATATAATTGAGGTTTATACTATCTTTTGTCATATGTTTACATGAAAAACTGCTATAAAAAACATGTTTCTTACTATAGACCTTACATACTAAAATCTATCACTTAATTATTGAATATTAACCTATAACTAACTAAATAACAAAACAAAGATAAAATAAAAAAAAATTATTAATATACGTTTTTATCTCCATATGTAAGAAATTATAATATATATGTGTGTAAATACACAGACATATACATATATTGTCGCAGACACATATATTTGATTGATCTCCTAAATAAGTACAAATAGTATTCACGATAATTGATTTCAGTAGTTTTCAAATTTATTTTTCAAATCTTGTGTGTATTCGCTAAGTGTGGGCACATTGGCTAATGTATGTAAATATTTAGAGGAGTAATATCTTTTGGTTTTCGGTTTAAAATATTCGTTTTATATTAGTCGTAAAGATATATTTTGGACTTTTTGTATAGTATGAATTATTGTTTTGTTGTTATCAGCCCATATGTGAGCAGCGTACGTCAGGAGGGGTCTGATAAAAGCAAGATATATTCGTCTTTTATTTTTCGAATTTAATTTAGAGTTTGAATTTAGAAATGAATGTAGTTTGTGAATTGCACCAATGGCCTGTCCAGCTTTTATGTTTATATGATCATTAAATTTTAATTTACGAATTAAATTAAGTCCTAAATATTTGACTTTTTCAATCCATTTTTTTGCATTGCAAATTTCTAATTTTGCACTAATAGATAATGAACTTGATCACACAATTGTAACATTCAAACAAAAATAATTTTAAGCAATGCCTTCTATATATACGAGTCTATTTGATATAGTAATGAGCTTTAAAAATTATAACTGTAATCTTAATTTCAGAATTTATTTATCAGACATTTGTTTCAGAATTGTATGCATATCTAACTATAACTCCCGATAACTATAAATAAAACAGCTGTAATAAATATAAAATTTATTAAATTTTTTTAAAAATCTTTTCTTATAGCATTATCATTGCAATTCCTATATTGATTGTTTGGTGAGTCTCCGGCAGCACAAGGTGGACATTTTACATTAGAACATTCGGATATTATTGTAGGTTTATTAATATGATTCAGTTTAATTTTGCAATTAATATAATTAATATGCATTTGCCCAAAAATATCTACCTTAACTAGCAATTTAGAGAAAAAAATAATTTTTTGATACATTGAATACAGCTTCCACATCTGCACTGGGCGTTGGTATACGGCTATATCCAAATTTTGTTCTTGATACACCTGACCATAGTGGCAATATATTTACATGTTTTGTCTTCTAGTTGAGGATAATAATGCGCATTTACGCCAAAGCCAAAGTCATTTTTAATTTTACTATTTACAATGGAAGAAATATTTTGACCCCATGCTGTCCAGTACCCACTGCCAGTTTCTTTCGAAATCTAAAATAAAATGTACAAATAATTATTATATTATAAATATATTAATATTATTATAAATATATATATATATATATATATATATATGTGTGTGTGTGTGTGTGTGTTATTTTAAAAATGAGTACCCTAGTCAATCCCTTTGTATTGAAGTCATTGTACTATCATTCAGTTCTATTTTTTCCTGCAACACAGTTTGAATAATTTTTCCTTTGCCATTTCACAATGTGTTTTGGCAATAATTTTATTAAAGTCTTCGGTCTTTAGTTTGCATATAATCAATATAATTGCAACAACCACGGCAGCTTGTTCTTCATGTTCACTTGATATCAACCAATTTTTTGTACAATTTGGTTATACATGAACGAAGGGATTTTAAAAAATTGTGTATAACTTAATATAGCATGATGGTAAATTTGTAGCAAATCGACATGCGTCGGCATATTCTACAATTGTATTGTAATTGGCGAATGCCCTCACTGCGACTGATCACAGACAACTTCCTTCGGAATAGAAACTCCAGATCGCACAAATTCCATTAGCCACGTCTGTATGGCTATCGTATGATGCGCTCCTGATAACATTTGAGCTACTGGAAATGTTCCACTGTCGGTGATAACTACACATTGATATAAAAAAATATTTTTAGTCAGTTGTCCATTAAAAAGGTTTATTTTCTCTACAACTCCCCAGGTTGCGTCGATTATTAAACAAAGGTTGTTTTTTTGATTATAATCGTTATATAATTGTTTCTGGAAATTCGTAAAGTAATGAACAACAAATAGATTTAATGCAGTATTAAGTTTTGAGTTTTTATATTCGCTAAGTTGCATATATTTTAGGGATCCTTGAATGCATGCAATTTCCTTTTGAATGACTTGAATACAAGTTTGGAAGTTTCATACCATCGTTTTGTATTATTTTGTTAGCCTTCTCAATTTCAAGGATTCTGGAGCTTTTATTTGTTAATACAAAGTTTTTTTCCTATTTGTTCACGTTCAGAACCTTTTAATTGTTGAGTACCACAATAAATTGTATCACCAAATGCTAGGTTGCAAAGAATTTTGATTCCAGATTTTTTGATATCTACGAACTCTCCTTTTAATCATCGATTACAAGAACCTTCAAATACAATGTTTTCTATAAAAGTATTGACTATATGTTTTTTGAAGTTGAAAGAACGATTTATATTTTCGTTACACCGTAATTTTTCAACCAACATTATCTGCCACTAATTAAAGAAAGTTTAGATCCTTTTCTTATGACTAATAAATCCAACTAAATCATTTTCTCTAATTTTTATTTGTATAGTTTTACCATCACATCCACTATCATTCGACACTTTACTCAAATTCGATTCTTTGCTGTCAGAATTTTAAGCGTATTATGTCCTGGATACATTTCCCGAAATAATTTCTTATTATTTTTTATAAATGAATAAATTGCGTTTTTACATTAACTTTGTTTGCTATTTTCATCCCATAGTTTATCATTTTTCGGATATAGTTTTATTATCGAAAAATAAATATTGTTTATATTTGTACGCCGCACATAGAATTGTTTCATAATTAGATTTTCTTGGTTTCCGTGTTGAGGAGCCATATTCCAAATATATGACAAAGTAATATAAAGACACACAAACTGAATATAAATATAATTAACTCAAACTAATTGCAATTATAGTCTTCACTGTTGTTCCAAGTATATGTGGTATTTTACACGTAACAGAAACTGCATTGGAATTTTGATTTACAAAGGCACTAAAAGATGCCTGCTAATGAATCGTCTTATTTTTTAACTTTCAAAGTGCAGCTTTTTGTGATTCACCTTCTAAAGCGATATATTTATGTTCTTTATGAGTCAAATAATGTTTATTTGCAGTCGCATTTTTAAGTATTTAACACTGAATTGCACAACAAACACAAAATCTTACCTTTCTCAGCAGTACAGAAAAAATCTAACATTCTACATTAAATGTTCTGTTTTTATCACTTATCTTTCTTTTCTCACAATTTGACACGATGGATAAAAAAAAACTAATATTAAATAATTTTTTTAACAAAATTTAGAAATTCAATAAAACCTTAACTAAGCAACAGGGTAGCATTGCGAGATGCAAGTCAGAGACAGATGCTACCAATAAATATCGATGTAAACATATTGTCTCCTAACATGTGGTTAATGTATATTTAATATGTGGCTTCAACCCTCATGTGAGTCAAAGTCTGCGTTTCAGGCTAGCATCTGACGTCATGTTGCAATATGACTGTCTTTGGTAGAATTTTATGCGTAATTATCATGACGTTGATGTACAATAGTTGTTTGAAAGGAACTTTACCATTTTGTACTATGTGGCGAAGAGTAAAGGATAACTAAATAGAGATCATGTTTTTTCTAGGAAATTGTCTTTCGTACCGGTTTTTTTGTTGTACAAAATATCTAAATAACCGTTTCCTTTATTCTCATCCGCACTCATTTGTCAATCTTATTTTTGAAAGTATGGTAGAGCAGCTTTACTTTTAATATTTCAAATATCTTGGATATTTGTGAAAGATGCTCTCTGTGATGAATTTCCACAGCATCTGAAGTCGCTCGGCGCAATGTTTATTACAAAGTCAATTCATTACGCTGCACACGAACAATCTATTACTTCGAAGGAACAGCTATAATTTATTATTAAAATGGCTATATCAGCCTGATATAAATTAAGTTAATTGAAAAATAAGTGAATGGCTTAGTAAATAGTTAGTATTTATCTGTAAAAGGTGTATTGCAAGTACTGATAAAATCAGAATTAAAAGAGTTATAATATAATTAATCCGGTGGGTGGTGACGAAGTGCAAATTGTTTTCACTTCTAAAGATTAGCCTATTTCCGACACACGTCTTTTTCCTCTCCATTTACTGCAATAATTTTGTTGATCGTAGGTTGAATAGAACACATGTGAACAGGATTTGATAAATTAATTTACTTTAAATATAAACTTAAGTAATGATGTATATTGAATTATTAGTGAAAAAAAATTAATTTAGATCGTAAATTATTTAAAGCCAGTTAAAATATGGTACGTAATTATAAAAATTATAGGCAACGTTATTGAAGCAATTATTTTGGGTAGAAAAATCCAAGGTGATATTGTACCTATACCGCGAATGCTATATAATAATTCTTTCTGAGTTTGTTATACCTTTTAAAAGACTTCAATTTTCAACACGTGTGTCTTATGCTATGACCATAAATCACAAAGGCAGACGATGATTTTTTGTGTGATAAATTTGGAAAATCAATGTTTTAGTCGTGAATAAACAAAAAATCATTTATTTATACATCCACATCTACAGGTATGACTGAAAAATTGTATAACCCTTGTTATTAAAATAAATTGAGCTATTGAAAATAAATTTGCAGTGTTTAATTTTTAATATACAATTTTATTGAACATTTTTTAATATTTGTTAAATGGATAATTAAAGTTTTAACTGTGGGAATTGAAAATAATCATTTTATTTGAAACAGTTCTACATTCAACATCACTCATATATGGGTGTAAATAGTAATTCAAAAACCAATAATGATTATTTTTAACTGAACGGTATAAATATTAGTATAGGATATTAAAAAAACGTAGATGTGGGTACAGTACAACGTCTACAGTTGACCGGTATATATATATATATATATATATATATATATATATATATATATATATATGATAAAAATTGTTTCTTGGGCATCCATCCAATAATTAAAAAAACAGTTTTAATGCAAAATGTTTTAATTAAGAGAACATACGTTTCGGGTCCAGATTTGACCCATCTTCAGTGCATACAAATAAATTTTTTAAAAAAATATAACACAAAGAACAACAACAAAAATGTAAACGAAAAAATAAGTATGAAATAAAAAATTGAAAAAAAATCAAGTTATGAAAATTGTAAAAATTAAAATAAATAATACGTTTTATTGTAAAAAAGGTTATTCCAAAAACACATCTTGTTAGTTTGGAGACAGAATTACGTATATTATATATATATATATATATATATATATATATATATATATATATATATATTTTGTATGATTCTGAATTTGATGTTGACATATGTATTAACAAAGTCTAATAATCGGGCATAACATCAATAAAAAACATGAATTTCTTTCAAAAATTTATTTTAAATCCATACGTTTCGGCTATAATCCTAGCCTTCATTCAGTGGAAAAATTAGTTGATCTTAGTGTTAATTTGGAAAACTTTAATAATCCATGGTATTAGGATATGGTAATGCACTACACTATGTATTATAAACATTAACTTGAAATTACACAATATTTTCACAAAATACTGATTTGAAAAAATCACAAATGGATAGTGTGTTATTCGTAGACTGGTTGAAGATGTAATTACATCTTCAACCAGTCTACGAATAACACACTATCCATTTGTGATTTTTTCAAATCAGTATTTTGTGAAAATATTGTGTAATTTCAAGTTAATGTTTATAATACATAGTGTAGTGCATTGCCATATCCTAATACCATGGATTATTAAAGTTTTCCAAATTAACACTAAGATCAACTAATTTTTCCACTGAATGAAGGCTAGGATTATAGCCGAAACGTATGGATTTAAAATAAATTTTTGAAAGAAATTCATGTTTTTTATTGATGTTATGCCCGATTATTAGACTTTGTTAATACATATGTCAACATCAAATTCAGAATCATACAAAATATATATATATATATATATATATATATATATATATATATATATATATATATACGTAATTCTGTCTCCAAACTAACAAGATGTGTTTTTGGAATAACCTTTTTTACAATAAAACGTATTATTTATTTTAATTTTTACAATTTTCATAACTTGATTTTTTTTCAATTTTTTATTTCATACTTATTTTTTCGTTTACATTTTTGTTGTTGTTCTTTGTGTTATATTTTTTTAAAAAATTTATTTGTATGCACTGAAGATGGGTCAAATCTGGACCCGAAACGTATGTTCTCTTAATTAAAACATTTTGCATTAAAACTGTTTTTTTAATTATTGGATGGATGCCCAAGAAACAATTTTTATCATATATATATATATATATATATATATATATATATATATATATACCGGTCAACTGTAGACGTTGTACTGTACCCACATCTACGTTTTTTTAATATCCTATACTAATATTTATACCGTTCAGTTAAAAATAATCATTATTGGTTTTCGAATTACTATTTACACCCATATATGAGTGATGTTGAATGTAGAACTGTTTCAAATAAAATGATTATTTTCAATTCCCACAGTTAAAACTTTAATTATCCATTTAACAAATATTAAAAAATGTTCAATAAAATTGTATATTAAAATTAAACACTGCAAATTTATTTTCAATAGCTCAATTTATTTTAATAACAAGGGTTATACAATTTTTCAGTCATACCTGTAGATGTGGATGTATAAATAAATGATTTTTTGTTTATTCACGACTAAAACATTGATTTTCCAAATTTATCACACAAAAAATCATCGTCTGCCTTTGTGATTTATGGTCATAGCATAAGACACACGTGTTGAAAATTGAAGTCTTTTAAAAGGTATAACAAACTCAGAAAGAATTATTATATAGCATTCGCGGTATAGGTACAATATCACCTTGGATTTTTCTACCCAAAATAATTGCTTCAATAACGTTGCCTATAATTTTTATAATTACGTACCATATTTTAACTGGCTTTAAATAATTTACGATCTAAATTAATTTTTTTTTCACTAATAATTCAATATACATCATTACTTAAGTTTATATTTAAAGTAAATTAATTTATCAAATCCTGTTCACATGTGTTCTATTCAACCTACGATCAACAAAATTATTGCAGTAAATGGAGAGGAAAAAGACGTGTGTCGGAAATAGGCTAATCTTTAGAAGTGAAAACAATTTGCACTTCGTCACCACCCACCGGATTAATTATATTATAACTCTTTTAATTCTGATTTTATCAGTACTTGCAATACACCTTTTACAGATAAATACTAACTATTTACTAAGCCATTCACTTATTTTTCAATTAACTTAATTTATATCAGGCTGATATAGCCATTTTAATAATAAATTATAGCTGTTCCTTCGAAGTAATAGATTGTTCGTGTGCAGCGTAATGAATTGACTTTGTAATAAACATTGCGCCGAGCGACTTCAGATGCTGTGGAAATTCATCACAGAGAGCATCTTTCACAAATATCCAAGATATTTGAAATATTAAAAGTAAAGCTGCTCTACCATACTTTCAAAAATAAGATTGACAAATGAGTGCGGATGAGAATAAAGGAAACGGTTATTTAGATATTTTGTACAACAAAAAAACCGGTACGAAAGACAATTTCCTAGAAAAACATGATCTCTATTTAGTTATCCTTTACTCTTCGCCACATAGTACAAAATGGTAAAGTTCCTTTCAAACAACTATTGTACATCAACGTCATGATAATTACGCATAAAATTCTACCAAAGACAGTCATATTGCAACATGACGTCAGATGCTAGCCTGAAACGCAGACTTTGACTCACATGAGGGTTGAAGCCACATATTAAATATACATTAACCACATGTTAGGAGACAATATGTTTACATCGATATTTATTGGTAGCATCTGTCTCTGACTTGCATCTCGCAATGCTACCCTGTTGCTTAGTTAAGGTTTTATTGAATTTCTAAATTTTGTTAAAAAAATTATTTAATATTAGTTTTTTTTATCCATCGTGTCAAATTGTGAGAAAAGAAAGATAAGTGATAAAAACAGAACATTTAATGTAGAATGTTAGATTTTTTCTGTACTGCTGAGAAAGGTAAGATTTTGTGTTTGTTGTGCAATTCAGTGTTAAATACTTAAAAATGCAACTGCAAATAAACATTATTTGACTCATAAAGAACATAAATATATCGCTTTAGAAGGTGAATCACAAAAAGCTGCACTTTGAAAGTTAAAAAATAAGACGATTCATTAGCAGGCATCTTTTAGTGCCTTTGTAAATCAAAATTCCAATGCAGTTTCTGTTACGTGTAAAATACCACATATACTTGGAACAACAGTGAAGACTATAATTGCAATTAGTTTGAGTTAATTATATTTATATTCAGTTTGTGTGTCTTTATATTACTTTGTCATATATTTGGAATATGGCTCCTCAACACGGAAACCAAGAAAATCTAATTATGAAACAATTCTATGTGCGGCGTACAAATATAAACAATATTTATTTTTCGATAATAAAACTATATCCGAAAAATGATAAACTATGGGATAAAAATAGCAAACAAAGTTAATGTAAAAACGCAATTTATTCATTTATAAAAAATAATAAGAAATTATTTCGGGAAATGTATCCAGGACATAATACGCTTAAAATTCTGACAGCAAAGAATCGAATTTGAGTAAAGTGTCGAATGATAGTGGATGTGATGGTAAAACTATACAAATAAAAATTAGAGAAAATGATTTAGTTGGATTTATTAGTCATAAGAAAAGGATCTAAACTTTCTTTAATTAGTGGCAGATAATGTTGGTTGAAAAATTACGGTGTAACGAAAATATAAATCGTTCTTTCAACTTCAAAAAACATATAGTCAATACTTTTATAGAAAACATTGTATTTGAAGGTTCTTGTAATCGATGATTAAAAGGAGAGTTCGTAGATATCAAAAAATCTGGAATCAAAATTCTTTGCAACCTAGCATTTGGTGATACAATTTATTGTGGTACTCAACAATTAAAAGGTTCTGAACGTGAACAAATAGGAAAAAAACTTTGTATTAACAAATAAAAGCTCCAGAATCCTTGAAATTGAGAAGGCTAACAAAATAATACAAAACGATGGTATGAAACTTCCAAACTTGTATTCAAGTCATTCAAAAGGAAATTGCATGCATTCAAGGATCCCTAAAATATATGCAACTTAGCGAATATAAAAACTCAAAACTTAATACTGCATTAAATCTATTTGTTGTTCATTACTTTACGAATTTCCAGAAACAATTATATAACGATTATAATCAAAAAAACAACCTTTGTTTAATAATCGACGCAACCTGGGGAGTTGTAGAGAAAATAAACCTTTTTAATGGACAACTGACTAAAAATATTTTTTTATATCAATGTGTAGTTATCACCGACAGTGGAACATTTCCAGTAGCTCAAATGTTATCAGGAGCGCATCATACGATAGCCATACAGACGTGGCTAATGGAATTTATTTATTTATTTATTGTAGATGTAATTACATCTTCAACCAGTCTACGAATAACACACTATCCATTTGTGATTTTTTCAAATCAGTATTTTGTGAAAATATTGTGTAATTTCAAGTTAATGTTTATAATACATAGTGTAGTGCATTGCCATATCCTAATACCATGGATTATTAAAGTTTTCCAAATTAACACTAAGATCAACTAATTTTTCCACTGAATGAAGGCTAGGATTATAGCCGAAACGTATGGATTTAAAATAAATTTTTGAAAGAAATTCATGTTTTTTATTGATGTTATGCCCGATTATTAGACTTTGTTAATATATATATATATATATATATATATATATATATATATATATATATATATATATATATATATATATGTAAGATCTGAAAGTAAGACGAAAACCAATTTTTTGTGTGTGTTTTTTTTTAATGGCAAACAATCAAAATTAATTCTAATTAATTAATTAATTAATCATAATATATTCATGGGTTGTTAACAGTGATATGACTTCTATAGCGCTGCTTCGCAAATCTGAAAAATGCCAACGAAAAACCTGTTGGGCTGCAGCTAAAAGAAAGAAGTTATTAGTCACGGTTAATACATACTTCTGACTTATATTTTAATTTACTGCAAAAATTATCTTTCATAGTCTTAATTAAAAATAGACCTTGCAATGGGAAATTATCCCGTCTGCCACACCAAGAGCACTGCGCAGCCAAGTCCTTAGTGAATAAATTTTTATAAAAAAAATTTACTAAAGTCTGCTTGCTCCCTCCGATGCGAGTAAGATACTTTAGATGAAAATATAGTATTGCAAAATTAAATTGAAAAATTCTGTACGAACATTAAGTACAAGAAAACTCACCAATTGTGCTCTTTCCAGGTCATTCTGGAAGAATACTTCGCAGTCTAAAATACTTTGTGTAGTTTTTAGAGGAAATAACTGTTCACAGATGCTGTCTTCCTCCTGCTGGACACTACTGCGAGGTAGCGCCTTTATCTCAGTTAAAAGAGAATCATTGTAAATTTTATTTTACCTTACGAAGTATCCATCAAGACATCTACAGGCAGAGGTTTATCTTGATCAACAGTACTCCGTTGTTTATTTATGGCCTGCTTCTTCCTTGCCATCTGCCCGGAATTTAAAATTAAATTGAATTCATCAGCTGCAAAAGCATTAGTCGAATAAATAAGATACAAAGAACTTTATAAAAGTAACTACTTACAATAATTTTCCTCTTCCTCTTCATCTTCAAATACTTTTTTGGTTCTCTTACGGTGACCCCTTCCTCGCGGCTCATCGCTTTGCGAAGCTTTGCTATCCGCTGCCGCTCTTTTAGCCTTTTCATACGAAGCTAAGAATTCAAAGCAAATAAATATCACATAAACAGATAGTATATGAACACTACAACCTATGTCCTAAAAAAAAGCAACTTACGGAAATATTTCACCGCCTCTCATTTTCTCTTTGGTAAAAAGTGGCCCAACATATACGCTGAAAAGTGTTTTGAATCCTTCGGGGGATACCAACACTTAACAACTTGCCGTTCTCTTTTATCAGCCAATTGGCTGAGACCTCCGATCTATTGAGTTCCCCCTCAAAATCAACAACAGCAAAAGGGCATGAACTAAAAAAAACATTCTATTATAATTATATTATAACTAAAATATTATATTTGTATTATAGCTAAAAGAAATTGAATGCTTGTATCATTAAAACACATGCTTACAAAATGGTCGAACAATGACATTACCTCCATCATGTAATATATATTAAATATATATTATAATTATACTCACGATTTAGGTGTTTCCATTTTTCTGTTTTTTTCTCTAGTGGCGAATAGCAAATGAACTCCCAAATAGAAATGATCATTTTCGTCGGACGCAAACACTTTCTCCATTTTCTGCTAAAGAATGCTTACACATGAAGTTCGTCACTATCACCAACTTTACAAACAGTGTCAAAAAAATAACTCTGTTCCGTATGAAGAACACTTCACACTTGTTTTATTTTTCATATAGTTTATGACAGGTTATGACTTATTTTCATGCCTCGCATTATTTCTTTAGTGGCACAAGCGTAATTGTTTTTAATCCGAGAATATATAAAATGGATAAACGTAAAAATTTCGCTGATTCATCTAAGAGAAAATTCCAACAAATTTTAAATCAAAAAGTTGATATTTTCAAAAGTTTTTGAATGAAAGCGTTCAGGACTCTTCATCAACTAGTAGTACAAGCGGTACTATCGAAGACGTAGTCGAAGTAAGTTCAGTTTCTCAATTGAATATCGGATGCTTGGTTACACTTCCAATTCAAGAAACAAGAATAGAAATTGCAGACCGATTCATCGCCAATGACGAATCGCCAGATCTGCAAGCTTTGCTGATGAAATGTCAATAGCATGAACAAGTTATTAAAAATTTTCCGTCAATTTAATGATCTAGACTCGGTGCTATCTGCTGATATAAGGACCTTAATGAGAACACCAAGGAATCCTTAATACGAGATAGAGGAAATAAATGGAGGTTCCTATGTACATCTTGGAGTTCAAACCGGAATTCTTGATGCTATGAAAAGCTTCAGCAAAAGATGGGTCTTGTAAATAGTGGTGTACATTCGAGCATTTGATGGCAAACAAAAATTATCTTTTTACATATAATATCTTTTATTATAAGAATTTTATTAATATATGTAAGGCAGCAATTATTAGGTAAATATTTTAAAATTATGAAGTGTTCAAAATTCACTTTTATAATTTCATTATTACTGTTGAATAGTAGTGCTGGATAAGTATCTTGTTTTTGTGGTCTCCTTAGGCCTTTATCTTCGTGTAGTCTATTTACTAGCTGCTGAAGAGGTTTCCTCGAATTTTTTATCATTCCGCGTATAGTCTTCAAATAATTTTCAAATGGAAAGCAGCTAAAACCATTTAGAATGCACCCAAATGTCTTTACCTCATTAGCTAAATGAAGAATAGCATGGATATTGAATGAGAGTTTATTTTCCCCATATATATGTGGAAAATCTTTCACAAATTCAAGTAGAAGTTTGTTTGTCATGTCGTTATACAATAAACAAACTTCATTTGTACACAAAATTCTCATCCCCAAGCTCAAACTAATAAAGTTGTTGTACATGGCGTCATTTAAAAATGGTTGTAAAATAATCATGCCAGTATACAATAAAAATTGAAGAAACTCTGTAGCTTTCCAACGTTTGTACTCGGTTAAGCTACGCGGGCGTCTGGAAAACTCAGGAGGTATACATGGTACTATTTTTTCTATATGTTCATCTATGGGTTTTATATAACTCTCAATAATTCTGGCATCCCTCCAACCGTCTATCCATAATGAAAGAAGACGCTTCATTGCCCCCAAACAAACTATATGCATGTAATCAAGAGCAACATCTGATACCATATAGTATAGTTTTGAAAGTCTCGTTAGTTCTTAGAGGAGAATCTGTCTGAGTTAAAATAACATGGTCATAAAAATCCCCTTCCTGGATGCACTTGGAACAGCCGATTGCAAATTCCATCTTTTTTGCTGATTTGTCATAATAATGTTTGGAATGTTCTTTACTAGCTATAAGGTATCTGTTTAGCGGTGTCTAAAGTAGATTGGATTTTGGATTAGATCTCATCAGCATAATTGTCAAAACTATACTGATTTGATGGAGGATTGGAAATGGAAGAAGGCAACTCAGGATTATATCCGGACACGAGTCGGTAAGGACTAAAACCGGTTGAAGAATGGGGTGTCGTATTATAAGCAAACATCGCAAACGGAAGCCAAGCATTCCAGTCAGTCTGGTCAGCTCTCATAAAATTTCGAATATACTCTATAAGAGTTCTATAAGATCGTTCGAGGACGCCGTTAGATTGTGAGTGGTATTAAGTAGTTTGTATTTTCAAAACCTTCAAAATTTTACAGACGTTTTTGAATAGCATGCTTAGAAAATTTATTCCTTGGTCGGTTAGAATCTTAGATGGTATACCGTAATGGCAGATAATTTCCTCCACAAACCGTTTCGGCATACTGGTTCCGTAAGGGTACAGCCCTACTAAATTTAGTCAATAAGTCCTGAAAGGTCAGGATATACTTATTTCCGTTGATGGTTTTTGTTAACGGTCCCACAGTATCCAATGCACATTTTTCAAAAGATCTGGACGGGGTGTCCGTGATGATTATTGGGAATTTAGTCTTATGATACAGTTTATTCCGCTGGCAAATTTCGCACGACTTAATATAGTTTCTGAGGTCACTTTTTAACTTCGGCCAATTGTACGTTATGTTTATTCTTTTTAAGGATCTTTTATAGCCCTGGGGACCCCCAACAGGGGTAGAATAATATTCTTTTAGGACGCGTAATTTATCTTCCTTTGACATACAATCTAAAGCTAAATAAATAGTAATATTGATAGGGTTGTTCTTAAAAATATATCTAAACATTGGTCTTTACTCGGAATAGTCATCTTGATTTAAATCTACAGAAGAAATATAAGCTAAGTCATTAATATTATGGAGTAAACAAAGTTCTCTTAACCTAAGTAATGCATTAAAGAAAGTTTCTGGTAATATCTTATCGTTTTGTTTAAGCCTATTTACTAAATATAATACGGAACTATTACTAGGTTTAAAATAAACTATGTTACCTACTTGTTTATTCTGAGAAAGCAAGGAGTTAATGTTATCAAACTTATCTTTCACCTTAATGAAGAAATTGTTATCGCTAATAAAAGTTTGTGGTACGTCCGAGCAAAACTATTGGTTGTCGAGATTTAAAAATGGGCTATTTGTTTCTATAATTTTGTCATTTATAATTAATTGTTTTTCTAAAACTACCTTAAAATTTTGATCATTGTCCTCGCCAGTTATATGGTATATCCTACTTAGAGCGTCTGCGTTGGTGTTGGCAGTGCCTTACTTATAGATAATCTTATAATTATACTCTTGTAACTTAATACGCCACCTCATTAATTTAGATCCCGGGTCTTTAAAATTAATCAGCCATATTAAAGGCTTATGGTTTGAGATAATGTTGAACTGGACTCCGTAGATATATAGGCGAAAATGGCGCACAGCCCAGATTATGGCTAATAATTCCTTTTCAGTTGTGGAGTAATTAATTTCCGCTTTGTTTAAGATGCGACTAGCGTACGCAATGAGTAAGTCTTTCCCTACCTCTCCTTGCGAAGGAACTGCCCATATTGCTCTGCCCGACGCGTCAGTGGTTAAATTAATGATTTGATCAATGTTAGGGTACTGTAAAATTGGGGAATTCGTCAATAAAGATTTTAGGGACTCAAAAGCGGTTTGTTGTGACGACGTCCAATGAGATGGGTGATCCTTTTTTAGAAGTTCGCTTAGGGGTCTGGATATTCTTGAAAAATCCTGCATAAAACTCCGATAGTACCCCCTAAACCAAGAAAAGATTTTACATCTTTCTGGTTTTTAGGGACTGAGAAGTTAATTACTGAATCAATCTTAGAAGGATCGGGTTTTATGCCGGATAATGATAGAGTAATGATATGTCCTAAATAGTAAACTTCTTTGCAGAAGAAATTGCACTTTTGAGGTTGGAGTCTTAAATTACTTTTTCTTAATCTATCTGATATTTCTATAATTCTCTTGTAATCATCCTCTAGTGTGTTTGAGTAAACTACTATGTCGTCCAGATATACGAAACATTTGAGGCCTTGTAGCCCCGTGAGCACCGAGTTCATTAGACTTTGAAAAGTCGCGTAAGGCATGCTCTTGTGATGGTAGTATGCGGATTGAGTCGAGAATGCAGTCTTGATCTTTTCGTCGTCATTCATTGCAATCTGGTGGAAGCCAGAAGCAAGATCTAATGCTGAGAAGTACTTACAATTGCCTAGCTGGTCCAATATGTCTACTATATTCGGTAAAGGTATGAACCACCCACAGTTACTTTATTTAATTCGCGGAAATCGACTACTAATCTCCACTTGTGATTTTTCCATGGGGCGTTCCATGAACTGCCATGGAATTAATGATTTGATCAATGTTAGGGTACTGTAAAATTGGGGAATTCGTCAATAAAGATTTTAGGGACTCAAAAGCGGTTTGTTGTGACGACGTCCAATGAGATGGGTGATCCTTTTTTAGAAGTTCGCTTAGGGGTCTGGATATTCTTGAAAAATCCTGCATAAAACTCCGATAGTACCCCCTAAACCAAGAAAAGATTTTACATCTTTCTGGTTTTTAGGGACTGAGAAGTTAATTACTGAATCAATCTTAGAAGGATCGGGTTTTATGCCGGATAATGATAGAGTAATGATATGTCCTAAATAGTAAACTTCTTTGCAGAAGAAATTGCACTTTTGAGGTTGGAGTCTTAAATTACTTTTTCTTAATCTATCTGATATTTCTATAATTCTCTTGTAATCATCCTCTAGTGTGTTTGAGTAAACTACTATGTCGTCCAGATATACGAAACATTTGAGGCCTTGTAGCCCCGTGAGCACCGAGTTCATTAGACTTTGAAAAGTCGCGTAAGGCATGCTCTTGTGATGGTAGTATGCGGATTGAGTCGAGAATGCAGTCTTGATCTTTTCGTCGTCATTCATTGCAATCTGGTGGAAGCCAGAAGCAAGATCTAATGCTGAGAAGTACTTACAATTGCCTAGCTGGTCCAATATGTCTACTATATTCGGTAAAGGTATGAACCACCCACAGTTACTTTATTTAATTCGCGGAAATCGACTACTAATCTCCACTTGTGATTTTTCCATGGGGCGTTCCATGGACTGCTGCTATGTTCTATTACGTCATTGTCTAGAAATTCTGTGATTTGTCTGTTAATTTCAGTCTTATGGTAATCCGGTAATTTATAGTTGGAGTAATTATGTGGTGCTGATGTAAATGGCAGTGTGTCTCCCTCAATGTAAAATAAGTCATTATAGTCTAGAACAATTTGTTTGAGGTAGTAGCATTCAAAATCGTTTAATGTGTCAGTATTCAAAAGATTATAAAATTTATCTATTCTGTTGGAATTAAAGTTATTGGCTTCAGTAGCTACAAAAATTTCGTGAGTTGGTTCTAAACTTGTTGGTAAAACATCAATATATAGTTGGGAGTATCTATATTTACTTCAGTCTCATTAGAATTAATAATATTTTCTATACAGGAGTTATTAGAAGGTGAAACTAGAGTACAGGCCACGAATACTTCTTCACTAATCTCTTGTTTCTCTATAATTCCTTCAGTATTGACATTCGTCTTTACTCTTACTACCGTTTCGGATCTAGGGTTCAATTGAATTCCTGACGGAGCATGTAGTAAAGGGAATGTCTGAAGGTTTTTAAAATTTAACGTTGATTCTATAATGTTAATGTTACCCCCATAAATTCTTAGGAAATCTATACCAAGAATACCGTAACCTTTGATCGGTATCTTATCATTAATAATGTTGAAATCATGTGTAACTATTTTATCACCTAACCTTATTCTCAAACTAGCCTTACCTATTGTTTCTAAAGTGCTACCTGGGACACCAGTAATCCTAATCTTATCAGTTAAATCGTCCTTAATGTCTACATCATCATTTAAATTTGAAAGTTTTAGTAAGCTAATTTCAGCACCAGTATCTGTTAAGGCGCGAAGCTTAAAAATTACTTCGACGTCTAACAGGGTGTTGTCGATTTAATTATCTAAACACTACACGTTTAAATTTGTTCTATTGTATAATAGAACTCTTGGTGTGATCTGTGATTATTCAAATAAAATGCGACGTTTGATAATTAATATATATTATAAGAAAATATGGTGAATATAATGGCAACAGATAGTTGATGTTTCTATACTGCGCTCTAAACTTATACTAAATAAAAATTATTAAAAATTAGGATTAACAATATTAGCCCCGCCCGTAAGAGGCGGGTTACATTAATTTCTACATATACGGGGGATGATTTCTCGGACTTAATATCTGAGAAGGATGATTCCTGGAAATTATCTGCAGGCATTTTGCAGACTCATGAATAAAATTATTGACGCCGATATAGATAGTCCAGACATATAACTAACATCAAAAAATAAAAATATCTTATGTTACAAATGCATCTAGCACTTGAACTGTGAATGACATTAGACCACCTAATTTAGACCACCTACATCTTAGTCCGGCGACACTATAGTCTAGACGACCCTTATAAAAAATAGTTCAAGTTACACTCGTAATAATATACTTTATGAATTCTTAACATGGCGGGCACCTTGAAATAATCTTAATATTATTTCGAAACTAAAGATACATTAATTATAAGCCTAATAATATAAGTAATTAAAAGTAATTTAAACTTTACTAACTCATGTCACTAATTGAAAGTTATTAAATTGTATTAAATTGTTTGTCATAAAATTGTTTTGTTCTACTATTTTGTACATTTCACTTAGTTTATTTATTCACATAATTTTGCTCTCAAAGTCTATTGGTAAAACATAAATTTTAGTGGCAGCACCTTTAAAAATGTTAATTTGAACTCTCACTGTCACAGGTCACTATACGCATTCCCTTTTTGGTCCTGGATATATTCCGACAATCCCAATGTCTTCTTTTATTAATTGCTTTGCAAACAATGCACAGCCCGTGCAATTTGATGGAATTTGCAATTATGTAATAAATTTTCCTTCGCCGGCGTTTTCCAAAAAAGTTATACAATTCGCTGTAGATACTGGTAGCGCGTATTCTCCGGAACATCAAGTACATTTAGGTCGGGATTGATTATGATGGGTTTGTCAAATAGGAAGTGACCAGAGGACAAATGATTAAAATCAATAGGATCGGACAAAAATGAGGAGTTTGACATAATTTCAGTCTGTGACAAATATGTAAAAAATTCCTTAAATATATAAAATGTGTTTTCTAAAAATCGAATGGAATTCTTCAAATGAGGCATGTATTTTATATCCAAAATAGCACCTAAATGGTGTGATTTGATCAGAACGAAATGCCAATTAATTCCACAATGTATAATTAAGTAAAATTTCATAAACTTATTGAAATTGCTTTTGCATAAAATATTGCATAGTATTTTAACTTCTGACGACGCTCCAATAAAATTTCTGCCGTTGTTATCTGAATTAATGCAAGTAGGTTTTTCTGACGCATAATAAGTCGTCTGAGCATAGCTAAAACCTTCTAACATAAAATTTGATACAATTTTTAACTGAATAGCGTGCGTACTAAAATGAATAAATCGGGATATGTATGCTCTGATTTTTCTAAAGTCTTTAGTACGACGATCTCTCAAAATAATCGGACTTCGGAAGTCCAACCCGCGACTCGCGAACGGCAACAGCAAAGTCATGCGGATTTTCAGTAAATTTTTTATTAACGGAAAGAGGAAAGGATTGAACACGAAGCATGTGGAACAGTTTCGTGTCACCCCTTTACATAAATTTGTATCGCCAATGCGCAAAATGCCATTTTCGGAATGCCTTTTTAATTCTGATTTAGGTTTTATTGGTCTGTGCCTTAAGTTGTTAGACATTTCAAAACTACTATTAGAAACCGAATTCATTGCAAAATTGCAAATAGTTTCATTAGACGAGTGATGCGATTGGATTGTGCTTGAAATTATCCAACCCAATGCAGTGTTTTGCAGAATCGTGTTAGTTTTGCTCAATTTAATAAAACCCTTTCGTAACAAACTCCAAAATAAACCCGCTCCCAATAACATATCTATCCTACCGCTGATATTATAATCTGGATCAGCTAATTTTATTCCGGGAGGAATTTTAAAATGGTTTGATGAGAACGAAATCGCGGGTATATTACTTGCGATTGAATCTAAAATTAAGCACGATATATTGCATGAATATGAGCTTATAATTGATTTTATCTTAACTTCGATTTTGCTATTAATTTTTGATAAAGACTGACTTATACCTAAAATGGACATATTTAACTTCTCCGTTTTTAAGGCAAGTTTCTTTGAAAATTTCTGTGTTATAAAATTTGACTGTGAACCGTTGTCCAACAAGATTCTAGCAGGAACCCATGCGTGGTTTTTATTTAATACCGAAATGACCGCTGTTGAAAGTAAAACCTGTGATAAATTCACATTACTAACAAATGATGTGCTAGGTATAGATTCAATCAACGGATTTGCTTGCTCTTCACAATGCAATAGTGTATTATGTTTTTCATGGCAAACCACGCAACGAATTAAAACTGAACAATTATCTATTTGATGGTTTGTATTCAAGCAATTTGTACAAATTTTTAACTGCTGTACTTGCGATATTCTTTCATTCACTTTTAATTTTCTAAATTCTTCACATTTAAATAATGGATGACTTTTTTTACATAATACACATTGCAATGCGTTTGAGATCGCATAGGATCTGGTAACTTTATCGCTTTTTAATGAAACTTGTTTATGCGATTCGATAGTTGGTAACTTTTCATAATAAAGCGATTCAAATACCTGGCACCTATAATCCAGGAACTTTACTAGATCAGAAAATTTTGAAATGTCTGAACCTTTATTGTTGGATAGCTCCCATTCGCGACGAGTTGCTGAATCCACCTTCGTTAATATTAAATACATAATTAATGAGTCCCAATTATTGACAGGCTCACCTAACGCTTCTAAACAACGTAAATTTTTATTGAAGCTATCCACTAAATTTCTTAACATTTTAAAATCTTCTGTCTTTATTTCAGAATGATTAAATAAACTTCTAATGTGGTTATTTATTATTATTTTTTTATTTTCAAACCTATCTCTAAGCAATCCCCAAGCAATATCATAATTTGCTGACGATGACGGCAGTGAATGTATGACGCTTGCAGCTTCATTTTTTAAGCAAGTTTTTAAATAATAGAATTTTTCGGCATTGCTTAGATTGGTATTATTATGAATTAATGCCGTGAACGAATCATTAAACTGTAACCAATTACTATAGGAACCGTCAAATGTTGGTAATGCGATATTTGGAAGTTTTATATTATTGTTGAAACTTTGACTTTGTTCGCTCCTAATATTATTATTACTTAAATCGGTTTGAGGTATTTTATTTTTTAATTGATTGAAATTATCTGTTAATCGTTTGCTGTCATTTAGGACACTAATTAAATCAATGTCGTATAATTCAGTTATTTCCTCCTCGTCGTCTAAGACATTTGCTAAATTATTAATAACATTTACGTAATTTTCCTCCAAAGTGTTCAACTTATTTAAGTATTCTTCTATATCCCTAACATTTAAATCAGAAAACGGCCTATTTATTAACTTGTTACATGCATTATCTAACACCGTGAACTGCGCCTTTAATCCGCGTTTCTTATTTCTTAATGATTTTACCGATTCCATTTTTTATCACAGACAAAAACTATTAACAAAAGAATAATGAAAGGGTATTTGAAGGAAGTACCTGAATTATGCAAGTGGTGCAACCCTCGAAACTTGTTTTCTGCCTGTGTATGTTTATCAGCTGGTACGGTTCCTTTGTTTGTATTCACGACGTTTTTACGAATTTTATAATAATTATGTGTTAACTGTATTTAATTTCACTATTTGTTAACATATATTTAATCTGATTATTTGATTTATTTATTTTAATAATTTTATTTATTGTTATTATTGAATTTAATAACATGAATTTTTGTTTTTCTTTAATTTGATAATTTGATTTATTATGTTATTTTATTTAATAACTTGAATTTTATTTATTTATTTGTAATATTATTAAATGTAATCACTTTCATTCTATTAATTTGATCTTAATTTAATAATTATTCACTTCAATTTAATAATTCGATTATATTTTGTTAAATATTATTTATAGAATTATTATTCTTGAATTTAGTGATTTGATATATGATTTTATTTAATTTAATCACTTGAATTATTAAATCACTAATTATTACTTTAGCGGACTGTATGTTGCTGGTTAATTAATTTACTTGAACGGCCAAAAGATCACTTAAAATTATTAAATTTGTGTCCTTTGGAAAGTTATAAAAGTCCAAATGATAAATATTCGGCTCGTTTGGACCAAATGTTAAGGCGCGAAGCTTAAAAATTACTTCGACGTCTAACAGGGTGTTGTCGATTTAATTATCTAAACACTACACGTTTAAATTTGTTCTATTGTATAATAGAACTCTTGGTGTGATCTGTGATTATTCAAATAAAATGCGACGTTTGATAATTAATATATATTATAAGAAAATATGGTGAATATAATGGCAACAGATAGTTGATGTTTCTATACTGCGCTCTAAACTTATACTAAATAAAAATTATTAAAAATTAGGATTAACAATATTAGCCCCGCCCGTAAGAGGCGGGTTACATTAATTTCTACATATACGGGGGATGATTTCTCGGACTTAATATCTGAGAAGGATGATTCCTGGAAATTATCTGCAGGCATTTTGCAGACTCATGAATAAAATTATTGACGCCGATATAGATAGTCCAGACATATAACTAACATCAAAAAATAAAAATATCTTATGTTACAAATGCATCTAGCACTTGAACTGTGAATGACATTAGACCACCTAATTTAGACCACCTACATCTTAGTCCGGCGACACTATAGTCTAGACGACCCTTATAAAAAATAGTTCAAGTTACACTCGTAATAATATACTTTATGAATTCTTAACAGTATCTATTAATAAATTGGTCCTATTTGGAGAGTAATCTAGAAATTCTATATTTATATATGCAAGATTATGTTTATTAACTAGATAGGATAAGTGAGCCTGTTTGAGTTCACCTGCCTTTTACATTTAACAATCAATTTTAGAGAAGGTTGAAGACCTTCAGGCACTATATATGCCTGACCTCTTAAAATTTCGTTATAATATTTAGTGCCAGCTGGGTTACTCCCACGACTGACTGTTGCATCAATCAAATTCATGAGTATCGATTCTAGCCTTTGTGCGTATCCCTGACCTGATTGGTTTAAGTCCTGCCTGCATTGATTAAATTCCAGCCGTAATGCACATACGGACCTGCGGTTTACATATAATTTCTCTAAGCCCCGCATGCTTTCAGTTCGTCAAACTTTTTGAAGGTTTTATATTGAACAACTTGCATTGATTTGCCTTTTAATTTAACATGAATAATAAAACTAAGTAAATCTGTAGGTTTTTCGTCACGAATTTGTTCGAACGCGTAAGTACAACTTCTAATGAATTCGGTAAATTTTAGTTGGCTACTGCCGTCGAACGATTTAATTAAATTGCGCGCTTCTGAAATGCTTAGATTTCTTAGAATGATTCTGAAATGCTCTGAATAGCTCGATATTTTGGTTTGTTCGCTTACAGGAAAATTGAGGGAAGTATTGAAACTAAAATTTGGTTCTACTCTAGACTTACGTGAAATGGTAATTTGGTTAGTAAATACAGCACTTGCAAGATCGAGTGAATTGGTTCCTTCGGTGTCGCATCGCAGGTGTCGTTCGAAAATTGACTCAAGAGATCGGCTGATTACACGCTGCTTTGCTAGTCCCAAATCCGTGCGAGACATCAATTCACTATTAATTTAGAAAGTATTACTTAAAATATTTTGTACATAGGTATGAATAATCGATATTAACGTATAGAGATATTTGTTTCTAAAAGTACATATTCTAAAATTTGGATTCTAAAAGTTTGATTCTAAGACTTTGATTCTAAGAGTTTGATTCTAAGAGTTTGATTCTAAGAGTTTGATTCTAAGAGTTTGATTCTAAGAGTTTGATTCTAAGAGTTTGATTCTAAGAGTTTGATTCTAAGAGTTTGATTCTAAGAGTTAGTTCTAAAAGTTTGTTCTAAAATTTTGTTCTAAAAAATGTACTAAAAATATCAAATTAATCTTTAAATATTCTAAAAAAGTGTTGTAGCACTCTAATCAAATTATACAATACTGTTTGTGAATATTGTAATCCGTGATGAGTCTCGGCTTGGACAGACGCCGTGTCCTCTACAAGATGGCGGTCTCTAGCGTCCTTGTTTGGCGCGCTCGTGCATCAATCGGATTTTTAATCGTACCTTTTATTCTGCTGTTTTTCCAGTAGTTTTTATGCGGTCTTTTCTACAGACTTACTTGTTTATAGTTTATATTTTATCCAAGGCTTGCCACCAATTGTTGTGCCCTCGTGTTGGGAGATGCGAATAATTTACTTTGGGATACTTCAGCGTTAATAAATAAAAGACTTTTCACTATTAAGAACAATTTATTCACTTATGTTATAATGTAATAATCTGAGTTGAGTGTTATAATATGACTATGTACGTGGTTCTGCGATTTAGCAGTGGTTCTTGAGACATCCGAGAAGAAAGTGGACGAGGTCTGAAAAGTGCATGTCCCACGCAACTTGTGGGTGGGGGAAGCTCCTAGCTCCTAGATAGGTTTCGTAGCTAATGGCTTAGGCGTTGAGGGAATAGATGGCGTAACACTGACATACACGAATTTAATGACTATGAAGAAGTTTCGGTTTTAGAACAGGAAATAACATATTAGCAAACTGACGTTAAAAAACTAATCGAAACTTTATCATTCGCAAATATTTTAGAAACTCCTATAACATATGAATCACAGACGAAGACAGAGACGCAACTGCTATTTTAGTCAAGTCAATTCATGCACTTCCACTTCTAATCCTACTAATCAAATTTTTCACAAGTAACTATACCAAATCCTACGCAAGTAACTACACCAAATCCTACACAAATAATAATTTCCAATCCTAAACAAATTTTAATAAATCAAATACAATTTTTACCAAATTTAATACAAATTCTACACCATCCTACACAAATAATTATACCAAATCTGACAAATATAATTATACCAAATCAAACACTAATTATACACCATCCTACAAAAATAATTTTACCAAATCCTAAACAAGTTTTACAATTACAAAATTCTATACCGGCTTTACAAAATCATAAAAGAGCCCTGCCAAATCCTAATAAATCAAGATCATATTTTAGACATCTACCAATTTCATTTATGTCCAATTCATATTTAAAATTTATTTTTAAAATTATTCCAAAGTTATCAAACTTTAATTTTAATATTTTCAATATTCATTCATTTATATAAATTCAAATTTTACTACCATTATGCCATAATTTGTTTATTTCTAGACTTTTAATAAAGAATTAAAATCTATATTTTGGCAGAAAATCTAAAATAAAATTAAACAATGTTTTATAGTCAAATATGAGTGTTCAATGGAGCTTGGTATTATGTTAGGTATGGTAAAACGTTAAAATGGCTATACGGATTTGGCCAGTCTTAGTCCTGAAAAATTTTGTGCTAATTCAAATGTTGTGCAAAAGGTGAGACATTACTTCAAAACTGCTTTACATTTTTAATTTAATTTTTTTTGTAAAAGCATAATTTTAAATGAAACAATAGCCGGCGGCTCATACGTGAAATGGTTTTGACAGATCATTTTCAATTAATTTTAATAGGGGATTTTGAATGAATATTATTGAATACTATTTAATTGTAGTATGTTATTTTATTTATACTTATAAAACATTATTAAACGGGTCGCAAGTGTTCTTAGAAACTTAAAATATCAACTGTTCTGAAATGTTAATATCCAAATCATATTTTTTTCTGTC
This sequence comes from Ctenocephalides felis, assembly GCF_003426905.1. Taxonomy (NCBI): domain Eukaryota; kingdom Metazoa; phylum Arthropoda; class Insecta; order Siphonaptera; family Pulicidae; genus Ctenocephalides; species Ctenocephalides felis. The sequence continues at coordinate 34,979 of NW_020538632.1, forward strand.
AGTACACTTAAAGAACTTAAATACATCCAAGCCCCGCTATACGGCCGCTCTTTATACGGCCTTTCGCTATAACGGCCCTCTTTAATTAAGGTACGTTTTCGATATACGGCCTAAAATGTTTTGCAATTTGCTCCGAGCGTGACTGCAGCGCCAGACTAAACGTGTACCACGTGTGAACTAGTTGGGGCTGTCAGTGCGTGCTTTACATGTGCTTTTAGATGTTTTTAAAGAAAAAAGTTAATGAAGAAATATTATTAATAAGTTACAACAAGAAAGAGAAAGTTGAATAGGTAATGTAATTTTTAAATTTACTTGAACGTACTTAAAACACAGGTAAGTATGATCAAATAAATAAAGAAATGCAGTAAGCATTTATAAGGTTAAATTGCTTAAAAATTTTGTCAAAATCTCGAAATAGTGCTAATAAATAAATTATAATAATGATACAAATATTTTCTTAATAGAATAAGTAAATAATATTTTTGTTTGCTAGTTTTTTTATTATTTTTGGTCAAACTTAAGGCATGGACATTATTATAAAGACAGGATTTGAGTCCTTTACCCATCAAATAAAGTTCCAGCCGGAAACAATGACCAAAGGTAAAAAACTTGTTGATGCTGGACATGTGAGAGAAGTCGAGGAACATCGACGAATTCCATTGGTTCTTGTATGGTGAGTTCAGAAGTTGATGGTGGAGGTGATTTATTTTACGGGTAATTAAACGCTTGTATCTAACAATATTAAATTATTGTAGTTAAATTATTAACATTGATATAGTTTACCAAATAAGTTTTACCTGTTAATCGTAGATTCATTAACTTTTTGAGTTTTATAAATTGTCGAAACGAAGCTAGGATTCAATACCTCGTCCGCTTTTTTCCTCCAATGAATTGTGCACTGCAAATGCGATCATAGGGCTTGGGAACCCACGGTGATCCATCAACACTACAAATATATATTTTGCATTATTTCAGCGTGGTATTAATTAAACTGTTAGCGCTATTGTATTAAATAAACATTTTAGCACTATGCGATAACTTTTATTTTTCTTTTACTCATAAAATTACAATTATTATATAATAAAATATAATTAATATATAGATAATAGTTATACATAATCAATATACAATACACAAATATATATTTCAGCCTTGTATTAATTACATTGTTTGCAAAACAATTTTTTCTAGTAAGCATTAAATTTTGATAATATAACAATTTATTTATTGACTTATAATTTTTCTTTTTACTAAACATAACAATTCATAATACTCCGAATTGTAATTTTATAACAATACGGCTATGATACTTACTTTATTCTTCTAACCGCAGCGATTAGTGCACTTTTCCCGTTGATTTTCTTTCCACTTAGCTGTAGAAAATGTATAGAATTCGCAGTCACTTTTTCTGCTGGTGTTTGTACAACCCACTGCACAACAGCTATGGTGGCTCATTATTAATTATCTTATTCAAATTTGAAATAAACAAATATTTTATGTGTTTTTGTTTATAATTTCGGTTATAATAGCCCCAATTAGTGCTCCAAGTTAGCCACTACGAACGCTTCGATCGATTTGACTTCCCCTTCCATGTCTTTGCACATAGCCAATAACGGCTTTTTTTCTCTATGTCGATATATTGCGCAATCTCGGTGTTGAAGATTTAAACGAATCTGATGTGCTGGATCTACTTGCAGCTGATAGGGAACCCCTTTCATATGAGGAACTCATTCAGTTGCATGCAGAGCCGCCAATTGATGAAGATACAGAACCTGTTGTATACAAACAGCTAACATCAAAAATCATGTCGAGCGCTTTTTCATATTTTGAACACGGAATAAACTACCTTCTTGAAAACGATCCTGACGTCGAACGTAGCGCTAATGTGTCTCGAGGAATTAACTCAGGCATTAGCTGTTATAAATCGCTAAAGGAAGAAATAGACAAGAAGGCAAGACAAACAACTTTAGACAAATGTTTCAAACCACCAGCGCAAAATGATGGTGACAGTGATCTGTAGGTTTTAGTTGTTTCATTTATATTGAAAAATTGTGTAAATTTAAAATTTATGTTCTTGTTAAATATGTTTATAATTTAAACAAAATAAAAAAATAAAATGCATTTTGAATGATTAACCATATTATATATTTATTAAATTTGGAACCGATCCCATTGAATTTGTATGAATAGGTATTAGAATAATTGATTCGTTATACGGCTTTTCGCTTTACGGCCAAGTCTCGCGGAATGTACCTAGGCCGTAAAGCGAGGTTTGGATGTAATACTACTTCTTAAAAAACTTTGTATAATTTATACTCATTCGCATTCATAAAATATTTTTATATATATTACTAGTTTTATTTAAGTTATTTGAATTAATAATCTGAATTTGGTATCAAGTGAAGGGGACATTGTCAAATAACTTATTTCGATTTATAACAATCAACAATTTAAATAAGAAGGTTAGCTGATAATACAAATTGGAACACACATCTGTAAAAATGTCGATAATGTAAAAATGCACCAATGGAATTTATATTCTGCATTACTTGAATAATGTAATTATTTTGTAAAATATCTTTTAAATTAAAATAAGACATTGAACCTGTTTACCATCTGGCTGTCCCAGTTACACTGCCTATGGGGTAAAATTGGACTAGATAACAATTTTTTGAAAAACAGCAAAAAATGAGTCGAAAGACCCAAATAAAACTTGGATAGGATTATACCATAGTTGTATACTTGTATATGTTTTTCATAGAAAGTGTATAAAACTTCCAGTTTGATTTTATTAACAAAATATGGGAAAACGAATAATATTAATATAAATTATATAATATTGAACATTCATTGTACACTACACATCCTTATATACCTAAAATAAAACATTAATTTTCTTGATTCTCTAGAAATTATTTAGAAATACTTATCAAAACAACGTTTGCCGGGTCAGCCAGTATGTGATAAAAATCTTTTGGAACTGTTAGATCCATTATACTCTTTTTTTATCTATGGTTAGATCACCGTTTTAACGTTTTATCGGTAGCGCCGCTGCGCTCTCTCGTTATTGACAGGTGTGCCGACACCCTTACGTTTGCTGTTCGCTCTACTGTTATTAGCATTCGTTATCTATGTGCGTATGTCGTTGATGGTTCTCGCATCTCGCAACTCGCATTAGATTCAACAAGTGTGTTCTGATGATAGGTAAAAGAAGAGTATTTAGAGATTTTCAGTCCGATTTTGTTTCAATTCAGTGATTTAGTGCACAATTAATAATCTACATTGGCGATGACATTATTTGCAAGCTTTTGGTTAGTACTTTGATGGATTGATAATTTTGCTTATTTATTTAGTACATGATCAAAGCAAAGATTGATTTGGTGTGAGAAATATTCGTTAATAACGTTCGTTTTTATATTTATAGTTATATGTATTGCTGTGAATTTGTTGTTTTGATTTGATGTAAAACCTAATTTTCGTCGTATTTGGGATTATTAAGTGCGTAGGCAATTTGATGATTGTTGATATCGTTTCGAGAAATAAGTTATGGCTAATACATATGCTACAATTCCAAATATTTTCTTTCATGGGTACTTATTTTTCTTTTTTTGAGCTATATTAAAATAATATTTTTATATCTATATGAATTCCTATAGTGTGTTATAGTTTCAGATGTCGGTGAATAAATTCTATTCCACATGATGGACACTCATGTGAATGTTTTATTGTACAAAACCATCCTATATTTAATAACTACACGGGGTAACTTGAGCAAGAATTTGTGAATGTAAGTACCTGCATGTTTTTTATCGCAATGAATATATTCCTGATTAGTATGATTAAATGTTCACAAAACACTTTAAGGCACATGTTATTCGTAGTACATTATTGAAATCTTAGCCATTTGATCTACTATTAAACCTGGATTCTGCATCTTTATTTTCTGATATCTGTCAGTAATCCTGCTATCTATAAAATGTTTGGGTTTTATATTAATCTATCACGGAGCAGACATATTGTTTGTTGGTATAATACTCCTTTTTTATCTTATGTATTACTTCTCTTCAACCTATTCAATTTTTTTCATATAGAATCACTATCATCCTTACTGTGTAAGGAACTTTGTGGTTACCCCTCAAAATTAACAAAAACTTCACTTATGTAAAAAATTTTCATTATATATATTGATAAGTAGTAAAAACAGCCAATGCTTTGAAATAAAGTGGTTTATCCATGTCAAGACCAGACGTGTCTCATCATTCCGCTAAAAAGATTACATGATGTAATACGAAAATACAGATTTATTGGCCTAGATGTGAAAAATCACATTCCAGACCTGGAGAAAAACTGAAAATAAAAGCAAATTAATGGATATAATTAATTGCAGAAACAACATACATGTAAATTGGGAAAAACATTGTAAAAATAGAAAACCGCCTAAAATCATTTGTGAAAATGGAGGGTTTGTTTTTATAAATGATCATCTGGTCACAATTAAGTACTGAACAAGGTTGACATTGTACAATGCGTAGGATGAGGAATCAGGGCTAAAGGGATGAATCAGATTTACAAACGTTAATCAAATCTTAATAATTTCGAAAAACTAAACGAGAACAGCTTTGTTTATTGACATAAGTGTATAAACATGAATAACTTTTAATAAGTTATGTATTGACTATTTGAAGACTAGGATAGAATTCTGTAAATTTCTGCCCAGTATTATTTGTGCATTTAAATTTCTCTATTGTAATCTACATTGTAATTCATTTGTATATTTATCATAATTGTTTTGTATATCACAACTCTTACTAACAAATAAAGGTAATTCAATTTTTCTCCCAAGTAGTAATTCAATGGGTGTATAATTTGTCGATTTAGGTACTGTGGTATTGTGAATAAAATTTTGCATATTTAATATATTTTCGTCAATTTGCTTGTGTGCTGTTTATATTTGATCTAATATTTTGGATAAGATCCTTATGCATACGTTCACTTGCACATCAGATGATGTTGCACTTCTTTTTTTTTTTAAGTTTATAAACGTCTTTAAATTAATTACTGGTAAAAGTTATTCCTAAATCTGACCAAACTTCTTTTAGTAGAATAACATATTTAAAAACAATTTCTGATACAAAACCTTTATTCAAAACATCTGCAAATTTTGTTAGATCACCAATAAAAGTTAAGAATTATTTATTTTCATTATCTGACACACTTTTCCGAATGGTTTTTTAGCAGTAGTTCTGATTTCCATGGATGCTTTAGTTTTTCGCGATAAAAAAAACCTTATTTTTTGACAAATTGCACGTTTACTTATGAAATTTCTAAATTTTTTCCTCATTTTTGGCCACATGTAAAAGTTTTTAATTTTATTGTAAGTTTTCTTTATGCCTCCATTTATTTGAGAAATACGTAAATCATGCAAAACTTTTTCTATTTCTTCTTCTATTAAATTTTCAATTATTTTATCTAAATAAATTTCGATTTGTATATTGTACTTTGAAGATGTATCTTTACATCATTTTAAAATGTTCAAAAGATAAATGACAAATATTTGTGAACTGGATAGGACTAGGAGTTGCGTAATATTTTATATTTTACTCTAACAAATATTTTTTTAAATTGCATAGTCAATAAAAAAAAATCTTGTAATTTAAGCTGTGAAACTTTATTGTTAACGATAGAATACGTAATATGATTAGTTGATGTTTGGATATCTATAAAGTTTTTTTTGTTTCATGTTTAGAAAGATCAAATAATTTTTGCATTTTTTTTATGTATTTGAAGTTTTTGATACAAATATTAAAACATTTTGATTTTTAGTTTTTTTTGCATATATTTATTGCCGATCAAAATAATATAATTTTTTAAGACAATATGCTGGTTGTATTTTTAGTTATTGAAGAAATAAAATTATTATTGTTTTTACTATAATTGTATTTAAAATAATCTTTCTGTTTGCAGTATCTAAAAATGTTTGAAATTTTTTGGTTGGTTTAGTGGTTAAATATGAAAATTTTGCATTTTCCTGAATGTTTGCAATTCAAAAGAAGATCTAGATAAACTGTCTGCATTTGTATTTGTTATTCCAGCTTTAAAGATAATTTTAAATTCGAATAACTTTAATTTTAATCTCCAACGCATTTGTCTAGAATTCGGTTTTTACAATTATACAAATATATTAAAGGCATGTGGTCAGTAAATAATTTAAAGATTTTTCGGTACAAGTAAGGCCTAAAATGAGTAACACACAACATCCGAAACATTTACGTTTTGAAATAAAACTGCACTTATGGCTACGCCTCTAGCAAAATGTGGATATCGTAAAATTTGTGGGTTTATTAATTATTTCTTCAACGTATTAAATATAATTTCGGACCAAATAAATTTAGAATTTTTCTTTAGTAATTTTGTTAATGGATTTGTTATTTTTGAATAATCTTTTATATACTTGTTCTAGTAACCTGATAAACCTAAGAATATTTAAATTTCTCTGGGATTTGAAGAGGTTTTGAACTCACTGACTGCCTTTATTTTTCGAGGCTCGGTAATATAAAATTAGCAGTCTCCACTCATTCCATATTTTAACCATTGTACAGGTTTCCACAAAAAAGATTCTTTTTCATTATACTTTTTTTATTATGTAGGGACCATTCTGTTTTAATTACAATGAAGTTATAGTAAACTGTTCTTGTCATAGTGACCACATTAAAAGGAATTTTCTGTCCTAATGTTTCCACCAAATGAAACCGGTCATTCAGATGTAGGGCTTTTCAGTACCGTACAAAAATCTGAATACCGGTATTCGATATTTGAAAAATGAAAATCCTGGATCCCGGTTTTAATACCGGTTTTGTCGATAAAAAATTAAATAGTTATATTTTTACTTACTTCAGTTGTTTTATTGACATATTAACAAATAATTTAGGATATCCTACGAATATTGTCCTGAAATGAGTACATATTATTTATTTATTACATGAGGAGTAGATGTAGATAGAAACAAAAAGTGTGCAGTAAAAAATATATATTCTTCTATGTTACATTTTACATTTATAATCAAAATTATATATTTGAGAAAAGAAAAAACTATAATTTATGGCTAATGTTTTGCTTAATACAATATGCTCTTAAGAAGCATAAACAATCAATTGTTTGATCAACAAGCGAGGACCAAATTTTATTACAAAAATAACCAGCCGCCGAAAAAGCTCTTTCTGATTCTACACTTTTTGGTACAATTGTAATTAAGAAATTATACATATTATATAGGTTCGTTTACTTCATTCCTGTTTTCAAAAAAGTAATTTTATCTATTATTATTTGTTCTAGACTTGGAGTTTTTTTAACCCACTCACGGGTGAAGTATTTCATCTATGACTGCCTGTAGTTTTTTCTTCATTTCGTTTACGTTGTCAGTTTCTAATATTGTTTCATTCCTATTTTGGGAAGGTATTGAAAGGGATGTTTCTTGCTCATTTTTTTATATCGTCTGTATCTACTAGATTTTGTTGTGTGAGTCGTTTCGTTAAGTTTACCATTTTTTAATTAGTGCATATTTCGAAATGCATATTTCTTCAACATCTTGTGTGCCTTTTTGTAGATACTGCAGTATTTGTGATAATTCCGTTCGACGCAGTAAAATTCGAGATTTTAAAGCTTCCAATAATTTTATTGCGATTGCAGATTTTTGTTCGGACAGAGTGTCTAACATAAATATTAAAGAAGCGTCAGCAATCAACAGATTTGCATCCTTTCGACATAATGCATCTACTGTTAATTTTACAGGTGTGAGACTACAATAATCAAAGATAATAAATTAAACTTTTCGTCAGAAAAATGAACATCAGAACTGATGTGTATAAGCGCTTTTTGAATGCAAAATTTAAATTCTTCAAATTTTTTTAACATAAATATCATACTATTCCATATTGTTTGACAATCTAATTTTAACGATGTTTCTTTGCCTAATTGTTCTTTCACCATAAACAAGTATAAATATACAGCAAAGAGGACCGCTTTTCGATTATTTTAACTTCAATTTTCCGCTCTTGCTATAGAGGCGCGACGAGTGTAGCAAGTAAAAATACCCCTAGGTTCAATTCTAGAAAAATCCAAATCCCCAAATATATTTTTTATAAAATATGAGTAAAACATATTTACATAATAATATAAAAATAAATACAACACAAATATAAATAAACACAACTCATGAAAAAATACATGTTTTTTCTCAATGCTTTATTAACTCTAAGACTTTTCTTGTACTTTTGGAGTGCAATTTTTTTTAATAGGGTTTTGTTCATTTTCATTTACGTATTTATCTGTGATATATCTTACCACAGTTTTGCGCCAATTGTTGATGAGAACAATGTTTATCGCAAGAACATTCGAATTCATTAAATACATATTTTTCTAACTTGATGTGATGTGAAGTTTTAATTTAAGATTGACTTCGATACATAATTCTTTCACAAGTTTATCCAGTATGAGGCTGCTTTTAATTAATAAGTCGAAAAATTTAGTGTCAGGAATGAACAATTCTGTGCCGATTGGATTTTCGACCAGTTCTGATTCACAGATCTAGCATTTGCAAACCACTTCAATCAGTTTCTTCATACAGTATATCCTGCAGCGTATGCATTAGCAGTTCTACTGTATAGACAAATTTTCTTATATAAATGGTTCTGGAGCAATAGAAAGGTCGCTCATAGTATCATTCACGGGTATATCATCATTATTTAAAAATTCTCGAAAAGTAGTTAGTAATCCATTTGTATCATCCATCTCTCCATTTTATCTTCCTGCCATTGTTCTCGCAATTCGATGAAGGTGCTTCACTCACCTTATAAGCGCTTGACTGTGAGCGTCAATAAGCATCAACATGGCGTCAACTGTCTGTCAAATAATAATTTATTAGAAATTATCAATGATGAGTCTGATGATAGTGATGAGTTTGATATGATTGAAGATAGTGATAATGATATGGAATGGATGTATTGCGAAATTTGAATATATCTTAAAAAAAGGAACCTATACCAAGAATAAAAAACTTTGTGGAAGAGGTTATATCAGCATTTTCAGATAATGAATTTAAATCTCATTTTAGGTAAATATTTATTCCAATTTAAGGATTTAGTTAACAAAAAATTATCTTAACCCTTCAGTCTAACTACATGCAAATAATTTGTTTTTAAATTTTAGACTGTTTCGATCAACATAATTGTATAATTTTTATTAGTTTCTGGATCAAATAACTCAAAAGAAAATAATTGTAATGCACAGCTTGCCATTTTTGCGTAATTCTAAAGAATTGAACTATTAATGAATGAATGAAATTAGGGTTAGATTATGCTTTCCATGCATTCGTTTTGACAAATGACGAGCACGTTTTCAACTACCCTACCTCTGCGGCGTGAGCACGTATGAGCGCAAAATATGTGCTACGAACATGCTACGATGATGCTACGAGCGTACTTATGTTACACTCACAGCGCCAAGTCGAACGATAGCCCAGTCATTTTAGGTTGAATTAGGCAAGAATCTCGGAATGTGAGATACCCAGCTGTAAGTTTGTAAATAGTTGTATATTGACACCATAAATGTTGTTCTTAAAACCTACATATGGTAGGGTGTGCGCAACTATTAAAATTCGGGGTCAAAGGTCACAAAAATCGCCGTTTTTTGCTTTTTTGTAAATATCTCATTTCCTATGGGTTTTTTGCTATTTATGTTTATTATCAATATTGTAGAATACAAAATTCTCTACAAATTTTGTTTGAAAAATTTTTTCATACGGTGAACCGTTTTCGAGATAGAGGGCGGAGAGCGCGCGGTCACAGCATCACTTCAGGTCAATCGATGCCTTCGGTCAAAATCGCGTCATATATAGTTGATGAACATGAACAATAGACCGATGATTATAAATATTTGTCAATTTTTATTAACTATTATATTATATTTTATTATTTTTTTCTAACCTATCCACTTTTTATTCAGTATTAATTTATTTAACAACACTTACCTGCCCATGTAATTGCAGAATTGTTAATGAAAATATAAGAATTATATTAAATTTAAGCCCAATTAATATTAATAAATTCGAATGATAAAAAAAACAAATAAATTAGGAATTTACTTTTTATTAAAAAATATCATTTGATACATTTATTTTTTTAAGTAAAAAAACGAAATAAAGGGTACAAAAACTACAATTTATATAAAAAAAAGTTCCATCTTTGTTAATGTCGCTCTGGTATGGGTAGAGGATTGAAACAAGCTTGCCCATTACATTGGCTACAAGCTAAAGAGCATTGCAAGAACGCTTTCCTGCAGTTGCTGAAAATTGTATTTAGCAAATGTTCTGGAGCAGGTGGTAAAATTGTCATGATAGGCTCCAGAAAATCGTTTCGCATTGCCCAACCCCATACCTTTGGTTCCAAAGCATGCCCTAACCAAGTTTGAACTTGATAATATACACATAGAAATGTTGATGAGTAGCTGCACTTTTTGGTGGAATATTTGCAAGCTGAACAGGTTTATTAAGTTTTGTTGACTTGACGTAATGCATATAACGAAGATGATCGAGACTTTTAACGGATTTCGGAGCATTATGGACTGCCAACAAGGTTTGAGAGATTATTAGAGAGTTTCATTGTACAGCCTACCATATGTAGGTTTTGAGACAACATTTAGGTTGTCAATATACAACTATTTACAAACTTACAGCAGGGTATCTCACATTCCGAGGTGAATGCTAAAATGACTGGACTACGATGAAAATCACATGTAAGCGAGCTCACAGCGCGTAAGCGTCCACGCGAACGCACGCTATGTATGAGCTATAGAATGGTGTCGTCCTTTTCAAATTTGGCGTCATATATTTTTGAAAACTAAGGCATTCATATCGTAACCATAGTGTGCATCGGATACGGCACACAGCCCAACCACATGGTTGAGGAAGGATTTCGTCCAAACGACATCTCCGATCTTCGCCGGCCGCGTAAATGCTTTCGATACAATTTTCTTTTCCCAAAGGATTTTACCTCTCTATCCGTTAAAATTATTAGGACTTCATTGCGCGGGATATAATACTCTTTTATATTTCTGATCTTTATAAACTATATTGAATTTAATACTTTCTTAGCTTTTATTTCAAATTTTGTATGCTGTGATTGATTAGAAACAGCACAACGATATAATTTACCTCGTACTGGCAATTTAGTCAATCCATTCACGCTGTCCATAAAAAATCAAGAATTCTCCAGTTCGAAATGTTGTAGAGTTCTGTAGACCATCCTCTCATTGCGTTGGGAAAAAACTTGAGCTCTGCAAGGCTGAGTTTCATGTTTTTCATCTTATTTTGATCGAGATGATGTTCAGTTTGAAGAACATCTCCGGAACAATCTGCAATTTTCATCATAGTCATAATAGCTTACAATATCTTGCCAGGAAGGCTCATATTCCTTCTCGTCTAAGTTTGTAAACTTTACGTTATATTTTGCAAAATCATTGCGCATTCATTTAATAAATGCGGAGGGTAAAACAACGGAATTATTTCGTGCCATCAATTTCAAAACTCACTTCGTTCTAGTCTCGAGTTTTAGTTTTATAATCGTGTTCGTCTTGTCTTCAATAACATATTAATAGCTTT
>NW_020538633.1:0-24699 GCF_003426905.1 Ctenocephalides felis
AGGAAGAAATAGACAAGAAGGCAAGACAAACAACTTTAGACAAATGTTTCAAACCACCAGCGCAAAATGATGGTGACAGTGATCTGTAGGTTTTAGTTGTTTCATTTATATTGAAAAATTGTGTAAATTTAAAATTTATGTTCTTGTTAAATATGTTTATAATTTAACAAAATAAAAAAATAAAATGCATTTTGAATGATTAACCATATTATATATTTATTAAATTTGGAACCGACCCATTGAATTTGTATGAATAGGTATTAGAATAATTGATTCGTTATACGGCTTTTCGCTTTACGGCCAAGTCTCGCGGAATGTACCTAGGCCGTAAAGCGAGGTTTGGATGTAATACTACTTCTTAAAAAACTTTGTATAATTTATACTCATTCGCATTCATAAAATATTTTATATATATTACTAGTTTTATTTAAGTTATTTGAATTATAATCTGAATTTGGTATCAAGTGAAGGGGACATTGTCAAATAACTTATTTCGATTTATAACAGTCAACAATTTAAATAAGAAGGTTAGCTGATAATACAAATTGGAACACACATCTGTAAAAATGTCGATAATGTAAAAATGCACCAATGGAATTTATATTCTGCATTACTTGAATATTGTAATTATTTTGTAAAATATCTTTTAAATTAAAATAAGACATTGAACCTGTTTACCATCTGGCTGTCCCAGTTACACTGCCTATGGGGTAAAATTGGACTAGATAACAATTTTTTGAAAAACAGCAAAAAATGAGTCGAAAGACCCAAATAAAACTTGGATAGGATTATACCATAGTTGTATACTTGTATATGTTTTTCATAGAAAGTGTATAAAACTTCCAGTTTGATTTTATTAACAAAATATGGGAAAACGAATAATATTAATATAATTATATAATATTGAACATTCATTGTACACTACACATCCTTATATACTATAAAATAAAACATTAATTTTCTTGATTCTCTAGAAATTGTTTAGAAATACTTATCAAAACAACGTTTGCCGGGTCAGCCAGTATGTAATAAAAATCTTTTGGAACTGTTAGATCCATTATACTCTTTTTTATCTATGGTTAAATCACCGTTTTAACGTTTTATCGTAGCGCCGCTGAGCTCTCTCGTTATTGACAGGTGTGCCGACACCCTTACGTTTGCTGTTCGCTCTACTACTGTTATTAGCATTCGTTATCTATGGACGTATGTCGTTGATGGTTCTCGCATCTCGCAACTCGCATAGATTCAACAAGTGTGTTCTGATGATAGATAAAAGAAGAGTATTTAGAGATTTTCAGTCCGATTTTGTTTCAATTCAGTGATTTAGTGCACAATTAATGATCTACATTGGCGATACATTATTTGCAAGCTTTTGGTTAGTACTTTGATGGATTGATAATTTTGCTTATTTATTTAGTACATGACCAAAGCAAAGATTGATTTGGTGTGAGAAATATTCGTTAATAACGTTCGTTTTTATATTTATAGTTATATGTATTGCTGTGAATTTGTTGTTTTGATTTGATGTAAAACCTAATTTCGTCGTATTTGGGATTATTAAGTGCGTAGGCAATTTGATGATTGTTGTTATCGTTTCGAGAAGTAGGTTATGGCTAATACATATGCTACAATTCCAAATATTTTCTTTCATGGGTACTTATTTTTCTTTTTTTGAGCTATATTAAAATAATATTTTTATATCTATATGAATTACTATAGTGTTTTATAATTTCAGATGTCGGTGAATAAATTCTATTCCACATGATGGACACTCATGTGAATGTTTTATTGTACAAAACCATCCTATATTTAATAACTACATGAGGTAACTTGAGCAAGAATTTGTGGATGTAAGTACCTGCATATTTTTATCGCAATGAATATATTCCTGATTAGTATGATTAAATGTTCACGAAACACTTTAAGGCACATGTTATTCGTAGTACATGATTGAAATCTTAGCCATTCGATTACTATTAAACCTGGATTCTGCATCTTTTATTTACTGATATCTGTCAGTAATCTGCTATCTATAAAATGTTTTGATATTCTACGCTATTCATTCTGCTTTTATATTAATCTATCATGGAGCAGACATATTGTTTGTTGGTATAATACTCCTTTTTATCTTATGTATTACTTTTCTTCAACATTTAATTTTTTTCATATGGAATCACTATCATCCTTACTGTACAGGAACTGTGTGGTTACTCCTCAAAATTAACAAAAACTTCACTTATGTAAAAATTTTCATTATATATATTGATAAGTAGTAAAAACAGCCAATGCTTGGAAATAAAGTGGTTTATCCATGTCAAGACCAGACGTGTCTCATCATTCAGCTAAAAAGATTACATTATGTAATACGAAAATACAGATTTATTGGCCTAGATGTGAAAAATCACATTCCAGACCTGGAGAAAAACTGAAAATAAAAGCAAATTAATGGATATAATTAATTGCAGAAACAACATACACGTAAATTGGGAAAAACATTGTAAAAATAGAATACCGCCTAAAATCATTTGTGAAAATGGAGGGTTTGTTTTTATAAATGAATATCTGGTCACAATTAAGTACTGAACAAGGTTGACATTGTACAATGCATAGGATGAGGAATCAGGGCTAAAGGGATGAATCAGATTTACAAACGTTAATCAAATCTTAATAACTTCCAAAAACTAAACGAGAACAGCTTTGTTTATTGACATAAGTGTATAAACATGAATAACTTTTAATAAGTTATGTATTGACTATTTGAAGTCTAGGATAGAATTCTGTAAATTTCTGCCCAGTATTATTTGTGCATTTAAATTTCTCTATTGTAATCTCATTGTAATTCATTTGTATATTTATCATAATTGTTTTGTATATCACAACTCTTACTGACAAATAAAGGTAATTCATTTTTCTCCCAAGTAGTAATTCAATGGGTGTATAATTTGTCGATTTAGGTACTGTGGTATTGTGAATAAAATTTTGCATATTTAATATATCTTCGTCAATTTGCTTGTGTGCTGTTTATATTTGATCTAATATTTTGGATAAGATCCTTATGCATACGTTCACTTGCACATCAGATGATGTTGCACTTCTTTTTTTTTTTTAAGTTTATAAACGTCTTTAAATTAATTACTGGTAAAAGTTGTTCCTAAATTTGACCAAACTTCTTTTAGTAGAATAACATATTTAAAAACAATTTCTGATACAAAACCTTCATTCAAAACATCTACAAATTTTGTTAGATCACGAATAAAAGTTAAGAATTATTTATTGTGATTATCTGACACACTTTTCCGAATGGTTTTTTAGCAGTAGTTCTGATTTCCATGGATGCTTTAGTTTTTCGCGATAAAAAAAACCTTATTTTTTGACAAATTGCACGTTTACTTATGAAATTTCTAAATTGTTTCCTCATTTTTGGCCACATGTAAAAGTTTTTAATTTTATTGTAAGTTTTCTTTATGCCTCCATTTATTTGAGAAATACGTAAATCATGCAAAACTTTTTCTATTTCTTCTTCTATTAAATTTTCAATTATTTTATCTAAATAAATTTCGATTTTTATATTGTACTTTGAAGATGTATCTTTACATCATTTTAAAATGTTCAAAAGATAAATGACAAATATTTGTGAACTGGATAGGACTAGGAGTTGCGTAATATTTTATATTTTACTCTAACAAATATTTTTTTAAATTGCATAGTCAATAAAAAAAAATCTTGTAATTTAAGCTGTGAAACTTTATTGTTAACGATAGAATACGTAATATGATTAGTTGATGTTTGGATATCTATAAAGTTATTTTTGTTTCATGTTTACAAAGATCAAATAATTTTTGCATTTTTTTTATGTATTTGAAGTTTTTGATACTAATATTAAAACATTTTGATTTTTAGTTTTTTTTGCATATATTTATTGCCGATCAAAATAATATAATTTTTTAAGACAATATGCTGGTTGTATTTTTAGTTATTGAAGAAATAAAATTATTATTGTTTTTACTATATTTGTATTTAAAATAATCTTTCTGTTTGCAGTATCTAAAAATGTTTGAAATTTTTTGGTTGGTTTAGTGGTTAAATATGAAAATTTTGCATTTTCCTGAATGTTTGCGATTCAAAAGAAGATCTAAATAAACTGTCTGCATTTGTATTTGTTATTCCAGCTTTATAGATAATTTTAAATTCGAATAACTTTAATTTTAATCTCCAACGTATTTGTCTAGAATTCGGTTTTTACAATTATACAAATATATTAAAGGCATGTGGTCAGTAAATAATTTAAAGAGTTTTCGGTACAAGTAAGGCCTAAAATGAGTAACACACAACATCCGAAACATTTACGTTTTGAAATAAAACTGCACTTATGGCTACGTCTCTAGCAAAATTTGGATATCGTAAAATTTGTGGGTTTATTAATTATTTCTTCAACGTATTAAATATAATTTCGGACCAAATAAATTTAGAATTTTTCTTTAGTAATTTTGTTAATGGATTTGTTATTTTTGAATAATCTTTTATATACTTGTTCTAGTAACCTGATAAACCTAAGAATATTTAAATTTCTCTAGGATTTGAAGAGGTTTTGAACTCACTGACTGCTTTTATTTTTCGAGGCTCGGTAATATAAAATTAGCAGTCTCCACTCATTCCATATTTTAACCATTGTACAGGTTTCCACAAAAAAGATTCTTTTTCATTATACTTTTTTTATTACGTAGGGACCATTCTGTTTTAATAATAATGAAGTTATAGTAAACTGTTCTTGTCATAGTGACCACATTAAAAGGAATTTTCTGTCCTAATGTTTCCACCAAATGAAACCGGTCATTCAGATGTAGGGCTTTCCAGTACCGTACAAAAATCTGAATACCGGTATTCGATATTTGAAAAATGAAAATCCTGGATCCCGGTTTTAATACCGGTTTTGTCGATAAAAAATTAAATAGTTATATTTTTACTTACTTCAGTTGTTTTATTGACATATTAACAAATAATTTAGGATACCCTACGGATATTGTCCTGAAATGAGTACATATTATTTATTTATTACATGAGGAGTAGATGTAGATAGAAACAAAAAGTGTGTCAGTAAAAAATATATATTCTTCTATGTTACATTTTACATTTATAATCAAAATTATATATTTGAGAAAAGAAAAAACTATAATTTATGGCTAATGTTTTGCTTAATACAATATGCTCTTAAGAAGCATAAACAATCAATTGTTTGATCAACAAGCGAGGACCAAATTTTATTACAAAAATAACCAGCCGCCGAAAAAGCTCTTTCTGATTCTACACTTTTTGGTACAATTGTAATTAAGAAATTATACATATTATATAGGTTCGTTTACTTCATTCCTGTTTTCTTAAAAAAAAGTAATTTTATCTATTATTTTTTGTTCTAGACTTGGAGTTTTTTTAACCCACTCACGGGTGAACTATTTCATCTATGACTGCCTGTAGTTTTTTCTTCATTTCGTTTACCTTGTCAGATTCTAATATTGTTTCATTCCTATTTTGGGAAGGTATTGAAAGGGATTCTTGCTCATTTTTTTATATCGTCTGTATCTACTAGATTTTGTTGTGTGAGTCGTTTTGTTAAGTTTATCATTTTTTAATTAGTGCATATTTCGAAATGCATATTTCTTCAACATCTTGTGTGCCTTTTTGTAGATACTGCAGTATTTGTGATAATTCCGTTCGACGCAGTAAAATTCGAGATTTTAAAGCTTCCAATAATTTTATTGCGATTGCAGATTTTTGTTCGGACAGAGTGTCTAACATAAATATTAAAGAAGCGTCAGCAATCAACAGATTTGCATCCTTTCGACATAATGCATCTACTGTTAATTTTACAGGTGTGAGACTACAATAATCAAAGATAATAAATTAAACTCTTCGTCAGAAAAATGAACATCAGAACTGATGTGTATAAGCGCTTTTTGAATGCAAAATTTAAATTCTTCAAATTTTTCTAACATAAATATCATACTATTCCATATTGTTTGACAATCTAATTTTAACGATGTTTCTTTGCCTAATTGTTCTTTCACCATAAACAAGTATAAATATATAGCAAAGAGGACCGCTTTTCGATTATTTTAACTTCAATTTTCCGCTCTTGCTATAGAGGCGCGACGAGTGTAGCAAGTAAAAATACCCCTAGGTTCAATTCTAGAAAAATCCAAATCCCCAAATATATTTTTATAAAATATGAGTAAAACATATTTACATAATAATATAAAAATAAATACAACACAAATATAAATAAACACAACTCATGAAAAAATACATGTTTTTCTGTCTCAATCGAGCTCTTTATTAACTCTAAGACTTTTCTTGTACTTTTGGAGTGCAATTTTTTTTAATAGGGTTTTGTTCATTTTCATTTACGTATTTATCTGTGATATATCTTACCACAGTTTTGCGCCAATTGTTGATGAGAACAATGTTTATCGCAAGAACATTCGAATTCGTTAAATACATATTTTTCTAACTTGATGTGATGTGAAGTTTTAATTTAAGATTGACTTCGATACATAATTCTTTCACAAGTTTATCCAGTATGAGGCTGCTTTTAATTAATAAGTCGAAACATGTAATGTCAGGAATGAACAATTCTGTGCCGATTGGATTTTCGACCAGTTCTGATTCACAGATCTAGCATTTGCAAACCACTTCAATCAGTTTCTTCCTACAGTATATCCTGCAGCGTATGCATTAGCAGTTCTACTGTATAGAGACAAATTTTCATATATAAATGGTTCTGGAGCAATAGAAAGGTCGCTCATAGTATCATTCACGGGGATATCATCATTATTTAAAAATTCTCGAAAAGTAGTTAGTAATCCATTTGTATCATCCATCTCTCCATTTTATTTTCTTGTCATTGTTCTCGCAATTCGATGAAGGTGCTTCACTCACCTTATAAGCGCTTGACTGTGAGCGTCAATAAGCATCAACATGGCGTCAACTGTCTATCAAATAATAATTTATTAGAAATTATCAATGATGAGTCTGATGATAGTGATGAGTTTGATATGATTGAAGATAGTGATAATGACATGGAATGGAAGTATTGCGAAATTTGAATATATCTTAAAAAAAGGAACCTATACCAAGAATAAAAAACTTTGTGGAAGAGGTTATATCAGCATTTTTAGATAATGAATTTAAATCTCATTTTAGGTAAATATTTATTCCAATTTAAGGATTTAGTTAACAAAAAATTATCTTAACCTTTCAGTCTAATTACATGCAAATAATTTGTTTTTAAATTTTAGACTGTTTCGATACACATAATTGTATAATTTTTATTAGTTTCTGGATCAAATAACTCAACAGAAAATAATTGTAATGCACAGCTTGCCAGTTTTGCGTAATTCTAAAGAATTGAACTATTAATGAATGAATGAAATTAGGGTTAGATTATGCTTTCCATGCATTCGTTTTGACAAATGACGAGCACGTTTTCAACTACCCTACCTCTGCGGCGTGAGCACGTATGAGCGCAAAATATGTGCTACGAACATGCTACGATGATGCTACGAGCGTACTTATGTTACACTCACAGCGCCAAGTCGAACGATAGCCCAGTCATTTTAGGTTGAATTAGGCAAGAATCTCGGAATGTGAGATACCCAGCTGTAAGTTTGTAAATAGTTGTATATTGACACCCTAAATGTTGTCTCAAAACCTACATATGGTAGGGTGTGCGCAACTATTAAAATTCGGGGTCAAAGGTCACAAAAATCGCGGTTTTTTGCTTGTTTGTAAATATCTCATTTCCTATGGGTTTTTTGCTATTTATGTTTATTATCAATATTGTGGAATACAAAATTTTCTACAAATTTTGTTTGAAAATTTTTTTCATACGATGAACCGTTTTCGAGATAGAGGGCGGAGAGCGCGCGGTCACAGCATCACTTCAGGTCAATCGATGCCTTCGGTCAAAATCGCGCCATATATAGTTGATGAACATGAACAATAGACCGATGATTATAAATATTTGTCAATTTTTATTAACTATTATATTATATTTTATTATTTTTTTCTAACCTATCCACTTTTTATTCAGTATTAATTTATTTAACAACACTTACCTGCCCATGTAATTGCAGAATTGTTAATGAAAATATAAGAATTATATTTAAATTTAAGCCCAATTAATATTAATAAATTCGAATGATAAAAAAAACAAATAAATTAGGAATTTACTTTTTATTAAAAAATATCATTTGATACATTTATTTTTTTAAGTAAAAAAACGAAATAAAGGGTACAAAAACTACAATTTATATAAAAAAAAGTTCCATCTTTGTTAATGTCGCTCTGGTATGGTAGAGCATTGAAACAAGCTTGCCCATTACATTGGCCACAAGCTAAAGAGCATTGCAAGAACGCTTTCCTGCAGTTGCAGAAAATTGTATTTAGCAAATGTTCTGGAGCAGGTGGTAAAATTGTCATGATAGGCTCCAGAAAATCGTTTCGCATTGCCCAACCCCATACCTTTGGTTCCAAATCATGCCCTAACCAAGTTTGAACTTGATAATATACACATAGAAATGTTGATGAGTAGCTGCACTTTTTGGTGGAATATTTGCAAGCTGAACAGGTTTATTAAGTTTTGTTGACTTGACGTAATGCATATAACGAAGATGATCGAGACTTTTAACGGATTTCGGAGCATTATGGACTGCCAACAAGGTTTGAGAGATTATTAGAGAGTTTCATTGTACAGCCTACCATATGTAGGTTTTGAGACAACATTTAGGTTGTCAATATACAACTATTTACAAACTTACAGCTGGGTATCTCACATTCCGAGGTGAAATGCTAAAATGACTGGACTACGATGAAAATCACATGTAAGCGAGCTCACAGCGCGTAAGCGTCCAACGCGAACGCACGCTATGTATGAGCTATAGAATGGTGTCGTCCTTTTCAAATTTGGCGTCAATATTTTGAAAACTAAGGCATTCATATCGTAACCATAGTGTGCATCGGATACGGCACACAGCCCAACCACATGGTTGAGGAAGAATTTCGTCCAAACGACATCTCCGATCTTCGCCGGCCGCGTAAATGCTTTCGATACAATTTTCTTTTCCCAAAAGGATTTTAACTCTCTATCCGTTAAAATTATTAGGACTTCATTGCGCGGGATTAATACTCTTTTATAATTTCTGATCTTTATAAACTATATTGAATTTAATACTTCCTTAGCTTTATTTCAAAATTTTGTATGCTGTGATTGATTAGAAACAGCACAACGATATAATTTACCTCGTACTGGCAATTTAGTCAATCCATTCACGCTGTCCATAAAAATCAAGAATTCTCCAGTTCGAAATGTTGTAGAGTTCTGTAGACCATCCTCATTGCGTTGGGAAAAAACTTGAGCTCTGCAAGGCTGAGTTTCATGTTTTTCATCTTATTTTGATCGAGATGATGTTCAGTTTGAAGAACATCTCCGGAACAATCTGCAATTTTCATCATAGTCATAATAGCTTACAATATCTTGCCAGGAAGGCTCATATTCCTTCTCGTCTAAGTTTGTAAACTTTACGTTATATTTTGCAAAATCATTGCGCATTCATTTTAATAAATGCGGAGGGTAAAACAACGGAATTATTTCGTGCCCATCAATTTCAAAACTCACTTCGTTCTAGTCTCGAGTTTTAGTTTTATAATCGTGTTCGATGTCTTTCAATAACATATTAATAGCTTTACAGTTTGCGGAGTATTGGTCGCAAACTGTGGCTAAATTATTAATACTAAATATTTTTCGAGAGATATCAACAATGAGAGTTTTTAAATCTGAACTCACTCCACCAACTGAAAAGTAAAAAGCAACAGGCTGCTTCCATCGATTTTTAATTTGCTTCAACATAAAAACTAGTGCATGATCTGCAAGTAAAAGCTTCCTGCCATTTGCCTGTTGAAATCCTATTATATGATCCTTTTTCTGATCATATGATAAATCAGAAGATAAAGATATCTCGTTGAACATTAATACACAATATTTGCTGCCAATATCTCTTTTGCGAGAGATAGCAGCTAATGATTGGAAAAGCACAAATAGTTTGTTTTCTGGGCATTGAGAGCCCACGAACAAGGTATATGTCCACATTTATCCTCCTTATCGAAATTACGACGTTGCTGGAACGTATGTAGGCTGCGTTTGGCGTGAACAATTTCATTATTTGTCCAAAATTCAACTGAAGATGAGTGAAACAATACTCTTATGACAATTTTTTTAATGGAAATCCTATCAAGGTAATACTTGCAATTAAAGTATTACCAGGTTGTAGTACTAGTGGTGCATCATGTAGAGAACTCAAAATCCAAAACATAGCAATAGAATACTATTATTATAGAATGCAACATCAAGTTATACATCTTGAATTTCATCTTTCAAATTTCTTATTTCTATTTGGTAGAGTGTTGCATGTCAATCCACTACATAAAAAGCATAACTCGTGTTTTAGTAAATCTAGAAAATTGTTAGAATGTGTCATTTTTTAAATTATTTTTTAAATCGTCCGAATGATATTGAGCTGTTTAGTTACGTGTGCTACTATGTTACTTATAATTTTATTTGCTCATGAGTTTCTTGTTAAGCGAAAATAAATCTAAAAAAACAAAGACGTTGGTAAATCAGTATGTAATGTATTGTAAATTTGTCGGTAGTTTTCTTGAATTGTGATTTTTTTCGAAATCAATGTTGTGATAATAATACTAAATAATGTGTGATTTAGTTTTTGAATATGTAAAATTAGTTAAAATATAAAGCAGTCATGAAGAAACTTTATTTGTTGAATGCTAACAAAATAAATTTGGAAATAAAATAATTAAGAAAAGAAAATAAAATTAATAATAAAGAAAATAATAGGAAATGTTAAGATAATAGATTATGGTAATAGGACTATTATAAATGGAATGAAAAATTATTGCGTACATAAAACAAGAGATAATGACTGAATTGAAGTGAAAGCACTGTAATTGAGCTTCAACAATAACTAACGGTAATAAAATAACGAAATTGCGAATCTATTGGGACCAGAACAATTAAGTACTTTTGGAAATGAAACAAGATAGTAAGCAATATGATTAATATTTACTACAATACGACAGACCATATGAATATTTGAAGAGAGCATAAGTTTGCTCCTACATCAAATAACATGAGCATATAACATGTCATGGAAGGAATTAACTTTGATTGAGACAAATGCATAACATGAGGATTTAGTGTATAATACACGATATTTCATATACAATTTTAATTTTTATAGTATCAGTAATTATGATTTATTTACATTACAATTTTCTTGGTCTGTTTGTTGAAAAATCACACATGACAATGAAAAAGAAAATTTGATTGATAATGATCATTGTGATGGCAATGATTTGATGGCTTTATTGTGCCAAACTATTTGAAATATCCAAATAGAAGTTAGTTCCAATTCAGTCAAGGACATTTATGTCCATGATTGTGAACCACTCAAAGTAGTTTTCAACCAAATAGAAGAAACCGCCCTGGATTTATCATATTAACCAAATATCTTACCAGATAGTTTATAGTTTATAGTTTATAGTTTGGTGAAAAGTCTCATACATAAAGAAATTTCACCTCTAAACGCTTTATTGTACGTTACATAATCATGAACATTACCACTCAACTTCTGAGTGACTTTGAACATGGGTAACGCGTATTTACGCTAAAATATGAAAAAAACAAAACAAAAAATTAAATATATATATCGGAGATCATGAAACCGCAAGTGACGCGATCCGAGTTCATCCCAAGTCTGGAATGAAAAGAAAAATTAGATATGTTCAGTTGAGACCAACTCAAACATTTTAGATAATCAATGCATGTTTTCAGAATATGATGCACAAATGAATATCTTCGTTTTGGGCATCGTTAGAAGATCAGGCATAATAAATGCAATGTCGACAGTTGATGATAGAAAATAGACTTGAATCAATCCTGTCCGTCAGCGTGCGTCAAATTCTAATGTGGATCTGCAAAAAGGAAGAAGCGCAGTATCAAAAAAGAAATATACTAATAAATTAATTTGAATAAAAGATAATTTATATAGAAAGGGTTGGTAAAATTTATTAAATAATAAAATTTAGGGAAAAGATGACATGAATGAGAGGCAGATGATTACTAAATTATCATTGGCTAGCAAAGTATTGTTTAATATCAAAATTAACAAATTCTGAAATATCATAGAAATATTGAGTTTTTAAGAATTTTACTATAGTATTGTGGAATTTATGATTATTTAGTTTTCGTATGTGAAGTGGTAGTAAGTTAAAAAGTTGAATTCCAAATCCGTCAATTGAGTTAAAAGACGTTGCAAGTTTAAATACTGGTGCTTTAATAGTTAAGTTTCTTGTCTTATAATGAGAATTTGACATTGAAGACAAATTGAAACGTTCGGGATTATTTTTTATAAACGATAAAGTAATGAGCAAAAATATACTGGGAACGGTAAGGATACTATGTTCACGAAAAATGTTTTTACAAGAAGATAAAGAACTAATAGAAAAAATTATTCTCAAAGCTCTTTTTTGAAGTTTGAAAATGCGGTTAAGAGATGGAGAGAACCCCCAAAACTGGATTCCATATGCGATGTGTGAGTAAAAATTGGAATAGTAAATTGAGAGAAGACAATTTAAACTAACCTTAGATTTAAGAACTCTTAACATAAAACACGTTTTCGTTAAATTGGGTGTTAGTATAGAATCAATGTGATAGTCCCAATTTAAGTTTTTATGCAATTGAATGCCTAAAACTTCGAGATAGAAGAAAATTTGAAAATTGTATCATTTACGTTCAGTGAGCTTATCTCATTATTAATTTTATTAACGGTACGAAATGACATTATCTGGGTTTTATCATTATTGAGTAATAGATTATTGGATTTAAACCAATTGGAAATTGAAGTCATTACTAAATTTAATTTGTTACTTATTTCTTCCAAGGAATTTCCCTTAACAATAATACTAGTGTCATCAGCAAAAAGAATAAATTTACAAAGATCTGAACAATTTGGAAGATCATTTATATATATAAGAAATAATAAAGGTCCAAGTATTGAACCTTGAGGGACACCGAGTTTGATATTCAATTTGTCTGATATTATTACCGAACCATCATCATCGCTCAAGTAAACAGATTGAGTCCTGTTTGATAAATAAGACGAAAATAAGTCAAGAGCTAAACCACGTACGCCATATTTTTCAAGCTTATTACAAAGGATATCATGGGAGATACTATCAAAGGCTTTGGATAAGTCACAAAAAATTGTAATGCAAAAGCTACCATCTTCAAAAGAATAAACAATATCATGTAATAAAGTGTATATAGAATGGGATGTTGAGCATTTTTGTCGAAATCCAAACTGATTTTTAAATAGATATCAAATAGATAGATATCAAATTTGAGGCGGATGCAAAGTACTTCATACTTTTTTTTTATTTAATTTTGGATCTATTTGGCTGCTAGAATATCAATACCAAATGTTGAATAAAATGATATCTATAATTCAGTCGCAGAAGGAATTTTGACACATTTAATAATTTGGAGATATTTGGAATAGAAATCACAATAAATAGTGTTAGCTTGAAGGCTTTTCATCACCTTACATAATTAATCAGGATCATAGACTTAATTCGTATGGATTTCGTAACCATGGATCAAATGGTATAATTGACTTTAGTTTATCGAAGAAGGTAGTGACATCATAATAAATAATATTTGCTCAAAGGTTCCATTCAAGAGGATTGCTTTCATTTGTACGCAAGTCTTAACCATGTATCAAGTGCTGTAATCTATAGGCAAACGAAGATAATTGGGTATAAATTATTCAAAGTCGAGATTAATTTGTCCAATTCAATTGCCTGACTTAACTGATCTCTGGTAAAAGTTCTTCCCAATCTTTACCAAATTATTTGTGTATAATATATATAACCAAATTTGTTAAATTTATTTAGAAGGAAATTGAAACATGTCATACAGCTTGAATATTATATAAAGAAAAACTAATATAGAATAAAATCGATTCGCACTCGAAATCGATATTAAAAATTTGAATTGATAGTTCAAAATATCAAGAAATCCTTGAAGACTAATCAGTTTTTAATGCAATAAGCTATATTTAACTAATTTCAAATATTCAACGATCAACACATGTAACTTGTAGGATGAACTTATAAGATATAATAATATTTTTTTTGTTTTTCACTAATACTTATAATTGGAAAACTACAAACGCTGAAATATATTTCTACAATACATACATATGTTTCAATGTGGTAACTTTTAAATGAATGTAAAATCATATAAATCATTAATAATATAATTATAGTTACTAATAGCACATACTATCGCTATAATGATAAAAGTAAAACATGTTTCTTATGATTTTTCTTTCATTTTTTTATATTTACCACTATATTAAACCTATACATATTTAATGTCGCACAAGATTTATTTTTGAACATACAAGACACTGCGCATTTTATGATTTAAGTTTCAATTTCTATATCAGAAACGAAACTACTTATTTTATATTTTTTTAGTTTCATATACGTTTCAATGCTTGTAATTCTCAAGTTGTAGATCCATATTTTACCTAAGTATGCTTTTTCATGTCGTTGTTTGTACCATGTAAACTCAAGTTGATTATTTTATTTTTTATATTTACGATTTTTACGTTTTGGAAAAAGGAATGTCTTCCACATGTACATGCACCGCTTGTCTTTCAATTTCATGTGATTTTGCTTTTGGCTTTGGTTTCGAAGAGCCATTTCTATATTGTTAACACATATGCTCATAAAATACTGTCAATTGCTCTGTTCAGGCGCCTGCAGCATTTGCGTCCTAAAAACATGCTTATTAAATTTATTGTGATAACTTTAAACTTAGTCCAAAAATCATCATCGCACGGTATTGCACGAATTATTATGTTATCAAACCGTCATCATGGCCCATAGAAACGCATCATCAACTTTTGCGTTCGAATCGTTCGTTGCTCTAGACTTTCTAGACTCTCGCCAGAGCTCAAACTGATTCTGCGATTCTTCGATTTATCGGAAATTTTTGGCTATAAATTGATATATTTATTATACCCCACCGCCTAAAATGATACACGATGAGCAAAACAAATTTTAGGACAGTATTTTAGGCGTCCATCGCAGCTGAACAACGTAACACTAACGACTTTATATATTAAGATATATATTATTAATGCGAACCTGTATTTGTTTCTTAGTCTTAGGGCTGTCTTCCCGAAATCTTACCCTCTTCTTGCCTGGTTCAACCATCAGACAGTAACTTTCTCAATATTTGAGGACATGGCAAAATAAATATTTGCCTCCCAAAATAGTACGCTTTTGGAAAGTTTTTATACGGACTTAAAGCAAGAATTTTGATCTCGTCTGTGAATTCTTTTCCTTCTTTAGACTTTTCTTAATTGAGATAATATACAAATTCTTGCTCTTATATTCAATATTTCTGAAATATTGACAAACCTCACTTGACAACCTTAGGGGTACTGCAAAACTTTATTTTCCAGGTATTTAGGCCTCTATCTCATAATTAAGATCATAAGATGCATTTATTAGTAAATTTAAGGAGTTAAAGCACAAGGGAAATTCAATCTGAGTGAATGTATTATTTCCTGATCCATTAGTTGAAATATTGATATATTTGATGAACATCATTCTTGTAATATCAATAAAATTATATAAATAAATTGACATACAATCACATTTACCACATACTTTGAAGATCAGAGTTCCCGCAATGAAAATGCAATACCAATAATGCAAATATAATAATATGAAAACAAACTCACCTGGTCAATTTATCCCATCATCAAAGAATATAGATTTGAATTTAATTTCTTCCGTTGTCATTTAATGTCATAGCGCTGACGAGCATATCGTAACCAGTTTGAGACTTCTTCTTACTCAGTGATAAGTGAGTGTTATAACATCTATTTCAAATATAAGAGAATTTATTATTTAAATTTGTATAATTACGAGTAAACAATTTCATAGTAATCATTTCATAAAGAGGGACATTGTTCTTCAAGCCAAGCCTTGAACATTGCATAGCCATCTCATTCAGCATTAGTCGCTTACACACAATGCAATGTGCAGATTGCAATGTGTTCCTCCCCTGTTCTGTAACCAACTTCCATAACAAAGAGTTGCTTAAACAATTACGCAGATAAGTGTGTTTATGCATATATAAATATTACACACTGATCATATACAGATATTCAAATATATAATATATTTATACTAGAGAAGACTTACATATTTTTTACAGAACTCGTTGTCATCTCAGACGCATTTCTAGTGTATTCAATTTCTCCATCGTCTTCAATGGCAAGATCAAGTCAATCTTCTTATGGAAACATTTGAAGTGAAGATTCAAATTAAGAACTCATTCATTTGTTGCTAAGTTATACCTAAAACATTTTTTTTAAATTTTCAATATTTTTTCCATGCTCTTTCCATACAAAACTTTGATTGAATTGCGCATTATCTAAAAGTTAATATTAAGAGCTAAAACTTTCAGTGAATTGTTTTTTATCAATTTGGAACCATTTGAGCCCCTGGGAGCAAGGAAATTTGAAAATTACCATTTTAAGGACCACCCTAATATATATATATATATATATATATATATATATATATAATATGCATGTATTTATGTATATTTCTATGCATGGACGACCACGATGATCAATGGCAAATAAGGAAGTGAATGAATAAATCTTTTAATGAATTATCGATCAAATAATCAATGAATTAGTTACTAACGAACTAAAGAATAAGACAAAAAATATTCATTAAATCTAAATAAATATACAGGGTGTCCCAGAACTTAAGGTCAAGCCGAAACGGTGTGATAGTATTATTGACCTTATGAAAAAGATTTATTAGATTTTGCTGGAACTTCCCGTACCGTAACGAAATGTTCGAGGAATACTGAATGTTTTCAAATAGATTATTATAAATATTGTAAAATTGTCTAATATTTATAAGAATTATATAAACTGAATTGCAAAGTTGAAATTATTTGTTTCAACAAAAAACTAAAAAAAAAAAAAAAAATCGAACAAAAATTTTTTTTCCAAAATCAATTATTTTGTTAAGACAAGCAGAAAGTTTTTTGAATCATTCAAATCGGACGCTTAGTTCTCTCAAAAACTGCCATTTTTTACATATTTAGCTCTGTATCTTCGAAATGGCTGGGCCTGCCTTTGCCAAAAACTAATAAACACTTCTCCCAATCATTACTAATTGAATGTTTTTTAGATCATTCAAATCGGATACTCCGTTCTCTCAAAAATTCGATTTCTATTTTCCGCACTCTTTGCTCCGTATCTCCGAAGCGGCTGGACCTGCCTTTGCCAAAAACTAATCAGCTCTTTTCCCTATCAATAGGAATCGAATGTTTTTTGAACCATTCAAATCGGTTGATCCGTGCGCCCTAAAACGTGACTGGAAATTTGTATCCACACATACATACACACACACACATACACACACACACACATCCATTTTTTCTGAGGTATGCCAAAATGTTCAGAAACCTTCAAAACGTCGAGAAATGTAAAAATTTTCAATTCCGATTTTCGGCCCATTACAATAACTTACCCTACGGGAAGTTAAAAATTATTCAATTTAATGGCACATTTACCAAAAAAAATCCTATAGTATACGATATATCCCTATTATACATGAAAGGTTTTATATAGAAATGAAAATGCTTAGCTACATTATTGTTAGAGCACAAACCTATTTTTAGTTCTGTACTAGAGTCAGCAGAGTTGTTTGAGTCTAGGCATTTATGCAAAGGAAAAGCATTTTTCCTACCGGATTATTAGATTTTTTGTTTCATATTTTCTTTGCATCTCTAATATCTACTGTCGTCGTGTTATGGTGCTCATTTAATTTTTCAGTTACTTTATTTACTGTGTTGCTTCTTTTCATTTTTTTAATATTGTTTTCCGTGCTTAACTTCTTCTGACTTGCATTTCTTCTTTTTTTTTCTAATATAACTTTCGTTGCTCTTCTCACGATTAAGTTTCTGTGTTACAGGGCGTTTATTTATTAAATCATTATTATAAAGCGTCAACAAATTTTTAATTGTATTCATGAAATGTGACTGTTTCATATATTTATCATCATGGCAGATATTGTCTTTAATGTATTGAAAAATAATTCGACAGCAGCATTTGAATACAAATGTTTTCTGTCATTATCTAGCATTAGTCCTGATCACAAAGGTATAATTGGAATATACCTGTCCATTACATAATTTAAGAAACCTGGAAAGCAAAAACGATTAGTAAATCTTTCTTTCGGCATAATCTTTTCGGCTTTGCATTTAATATGAAGGAAATCTTTATAAAATAGACTATTTCGTACAAGATCTTGACATTGTTCACGATCATTTGTTATTTCTGAAACGTCAGTATCAGTCAAGATTGTCTTGTTGGATACTGAGTCATTATTTTCTAATAGATTTATTTTCTTGATCGCTAAATCTATTAGTACATTATGATATTTGCTACCTAAAATCCACACAATATGAGTGAACATTTTTCGAGCATGGTTTAAATCTCTACATCTTTCACCTAAAAGGAAAATAATTGAGCTTACAGATAACGACATTATTTCCTGATTACAATTTGCAAATTTTTTTGCATGATATGACAGTCTCTTTGTGGAATGACTGCAACATAAATGCAGTGTTATGTTTTCTGTAAATAGTTTAAAACTATTATCATTCAAAAAAATATAGCACTTATTAATATAATCAATCAAATTTGTCTTATTGCAACCTTGGATTATTGCATGAATGCTTGCATAGCTGTGGTCGCAAACCACATGTTTAAGGCATATGACCGCCTAATTCATCTATACAATCTGTAATACCCCTTTCAATCGCTCTAACATTATGTTCACTTAATAAACTATTTATCTATGGATATGTATAACGATCTGTATTTGTGGGCACTATCATTACACCTGAATATAAAAATATTCTCTTACAAAAGGAGGAAGTTTTTTTTACTAAACTATCTGTCGCAAATACCCTTTTAATACATCACATGCTTCATTACTTACTGCTACCGGAATCATCTTTAACAGGTCAGATAAAATTTGCTTTTTCGGTGGTATTGTCAATTCCCGTAATATCATAAGGATCCATATTATCGTCGGGATGGAAGTCATTTTTCTTCTTTTCTTTATACTTTGCCTGACACATGCAAACTTGTGAAGGTAGATTGTATACTTTACCGAAATTTTCATATGATTCAGGAAATTCTGTTATCATATCTTTGAACTGCTCGAGACAATATGCTGATGGTTGTTGATGTTTAAGTTTTTTTTTTAAAATCATCTCTATCTTTTTCTCTTAGTTGCCTACACCTAAGAATTGGATTAGTTTCTGTACCATGATCAAGTATACCTTCAGGTATGATTAAAATTTCTTTAATCATTTTTTGATGAGGATCAAAATTAATGTGAGCATTAAATATCATGCAATTTCTTACATCCTCTTCCTCCTTTTGATTTCTATTCTTGGGACAATAAGCTCTAATATGGGCACTTTTTTATTTACACGTGCATAGCGAAAGGTCAAATCGCAAGGATATATTGCAGCTTTCTTAAAACACTCTAAAGATGTTTCCTTATAATATTTTTTTTATTTGTTCCATCTTCAATATGAAATAAATCCTCAAATTGAAGATCTGAAGAAAATAGCTTAATTTCTTTAGGGATTTTGTCTGTAACACTAATTTATGAGTTTTCGATATTACTATATTCTAAAGCACAATTAGAAACACCAGAAAAATTGCCAGTCATCGTGCTTGACAAAACATCCATTTTTGTAACAATATAAGATTGTACAAAGCAAATATTCTAAAAATAAAAGATTAAAAGTTAACAAGGATAAATTAGGATAAGTATGATTATGTAAAATATTTATTTTGTTTTTTATAAATATAAATAATATGCCTCACCTTAATATTGTTATATTATTAATTTGTCAAAGAAGTTCCGGTATATGCCGAATATTGCTATAATACACTATAAGACCCTAAGAATAAAACGGAAAAACTCGTAAAAGTAATAAGTTATTAATAAAATATTGTTCTTTATATTATATTGATATTTAAGGCAAAATGCCATTATAACATGTTATCAATAAATAACATATTGATCGTGTATCTTATAAATAATATGCCTTGCCTTACTTTACTATATTATTCCAGTCCGAGTGAAAGAACTCTATCTACTACTTACCTGCAGTATTTGCGTCCAAAAATGCTTTTTAAATTTATTGTGATAACTTTCCATAAACATAGTCCAAAAATTATCCTCATAGTATTGTACGAATTATTATGACATCAAACCGTCATCATAGCCCATACAAACGCATCATAAGAAGGCGTCCATTAATCACGTGAGCGAGTTTTTAAGGATTTTTAGACCCCCCTCCCCCACCAAACATCACGTGTATTTTTAATTATATGAAAAAAATGTAAAATTTCTGATTTTTTTTGAAAATGTTTGAACTTTTTTTAAAAAATAGTAAAAAAAAATAAATACACGTGATATCTGATTCTATGATTCCACGATTTTTCGGAGAAAAGTCAAAATATTTTATTTTCATAAATATAAATTTTCGGCTATAAATTGGGATGGTGGATATATATATTTGATCTTATAAAATAGTCCGCACATGTGCAAGTGTAGGTATGAAAATACAATTTGCAGTTTTTGCATCTTACGCATGTTGTATTGTAAATAGCATTTTGTAGCTTAATCTCGTATCGCACATCGTTATTCTCTGAAGATTGGTCCTTCCATTCTCTGTGGTCAATCCCAATCACATCATTAGATGGTACTTTCAAGCTGTCCGAATGAGCTTTCCTAACCTTCTTATGCTTTTGTGAAACATTACTGCCATGTAGTCTTTCATTTCTTTTGAAGTTTGCATCCTTTTCACCTTCAACACAACGTCAATAGCTTTGTCCAATCGCCTGGCACATTTTTGTCCCATAATTATGCTTTTTAATTTATTATGGTACCTTTCGTGGTACATATTAGTATTAATGCTCAAGGTTTTCCTAAAATAATATGCCCAAGTTGTTGGTCTGTTTTTATATTTTTTTTGTAAAATATTAAGCAAATTATTGCGCATCCATATCCTGCTCAAGGGTTTTCACATATGAGTTCATTTCTCGCCAAAATTGAGTTTTATCTAAAATTGCTCTAATTTCTAACAAGCAGTTAAATACTGTGACTTGTTTTTCACTGTGTCGAAACTTTGCATTCACTGCCCTCTTCCAGCTTTGCGACACATGCTATGAGCAGAGTAGATTATTATCTGTTGGTGTCATAACTGATGACCAGGCATTATAATATGCTGGTGCATCATCAGACATAAATGTTGATGCAGCTATGATTCCCATCTTCTCTTTGATTCTATGATAAGTGAAATTGTGAAAATAATATTTCTTTATTGGAAATTAAAAAAAATTACATGTTCTCTTTCATGGTAGCTATGAAGGCTAATTTTAATTTATTATAATAGTAATTATAAATATTGAAGCAGGTCCAAAGCTTCTTACAAACTCTGAAAGATCAAGATTGCATCGTCAAACAAAACAACTGCAGGAAAATAATCGATTACTGTCAATTTATTAGAAAATTTTGAGCGAGGTATTAATTTAGATGTTAATGTCAACACCATTGACATAAGTAAGAATCGAAAAACGCTACACCTATTCACATTTAAACATATTATTCTGTTATCTTTTTAGATGAACATTATATAAATATGTATAATGGTCGACACTAATAAACGTGTGCATTACGAGTGTTACCATATTACTAATAAACATTGTTCAAAATTGTTATATGATGTATTTATTTTTACTTAACTTAAATTTGCTACTTCGTACAGTAGCAAATAAGTTTTACTTCAATCGCGTGTGATCCTTAAGCGCACTCTTTTTTTATAAAAACTATCTTCAATTTATCGCAGAACAAATAATTTACGAAGTCAATTTGGATGTGTACAAAAAATATTTTCTGCATTATAATATTGGACATAC
The DNA here is from genome assembly GCF_003426905.1 of Ctenocephalides felis. Taxonomy (NCBI): domain Eukaryota; kingdom Metazoa; phylum Arthropoda; class Insecta; order Siphonaptera; family Pulicidae; genus Ctenocephalides; species Ctenocephalides felis. The sequence goes on from NW_020538633.1 coordinate 22,179, forward strand.
TTCTCCGAAAAGAGATAAATTTCATAACAATCAGTCTAAACAGAAAGAAGAAAATCATATTAATAACGCATTACTTTACTCAAACAATAGAGACTTTAATGTAAACAACATCACACAATCTACCAGTCAGTCGAAAATGACTGATTTTGTTTTCAGTCAAGAAAATAGTTTCTACCAATATTCCACCTCTTCCAGTTTTGGCTAATACTCCTTCACAAATAATAACCAACTCATCACATAACTTTCATTTCATCTAAATCAAATTTTGGCATACTTTTTCAAAATATTCAAAACCTATCTAATAAGTTAAATAAAATCGATATTGTATTGTAAGATGTTAAAGCCTCGGTTATCTGTTTTGCCGAGCATTGGCTTAAAGAAACTGAACTCAATTTGATAAAAATCATAATTCTGCAGAAGTATTTATGGACATGGAGAAATTTTAGAAATTATTTGCTTACATTCAATTTGTATTGAACTAAAAATGCAAATTGAAAAACTTTTTGAATACTGCATAGCAGAAATAACTTTTAAAGCTTTTTCTTTTTGCCTTATCTGTGTATATTGTTCACCAGACCAAAATAGATCACGAGTAATTCAATTACTTTATGATCTTAGTAACGAGCTATATAATAAATACAATAAACTGATTATTTGTGGTAATTTTAATATTCATTTTGACAAAGCAAATATTTATTCAAATGATCTTAAAATCAATTATATTCTTTCGGTTTTTATATCCTTTTGGTTCAGATTATATTTGAGCCGGCTCGAGAATCTACAAAAAGTTCATCCTGCATCGACGATTTTTTCAATAATTTGAATGTCTCGCATTATTTTATATAATACAACCCTATCTAATCATTTTGGCATTTTTCTCAGTATACCACAACACCGCGACGTTCTACCTAAACAATATAAATATATCAGACGATTTAGTAATTCGAATAAAATTATTATTTTTTTTACATTTACTTAATAGGGAAAGGTGGAATTCTGTAACAACTGCCTTTGATAGTATTTCAAGTTTTAACAATTTCATATCTAGTTTCTACAATAAATTTAATATTGCATTTCCATATATAATGTCATCATGTAACAATAACAGTGTAGTTAATCGATGTTTTTGGCAAACAAAAGGCATCTTAATTTCTTTTAAAAAACTGAAACTTCTTAAGATACTATCTAAATTTAATTGTGATATTGGTTTTATATTTGTAATATCGATAACTCTCTTGCGAGAGCCCTTGTAAACGGTTCCGCTGCAGGGTTGCGGAATAGGAACCGGATTCCCTTTCGCCCGATGAGTGTGAGATTTTATTCAAAATAAAAGACACCAACTTCAACATAGAATTTCTCCTGGGGTTTGGGATCGACATCGAAATATTTAACTTGAGGGAGAAGTACATATAGAAGCCTAAAAATAAGTCATATTTTAAAAATAATTTTTATAGAAATATTGTGACAAATGGGGTTGAAGCCCCCTACTTGGGGTATGCAATGGCTGCCAAATATTATATTCTAGCCTTGCAACCCCATTACGAAGGAGTAACTTCAACACTCCAATCGCCCGCTAAAGTACCTGTAATTACCTGTGGGGGTTAGTAGCTACTATACGAATGAAACCAAGATTACTTTTATAACCAAATCTATTCAAAGAGTTAATAGTTCATCGCGTATGTATTTGTGGAACTTGACTGTACTTGCATACAGTCAATGTTCCCTAGCTATTACTTCTTATTCTTATATCTTATGCATATATAAATGTATGAGTATATGGGGGGAGAATAGCTACAGCTTATAATCTACATAATCTGACCTTTAAGCTGACCTGCCTTGTTGCACAACACACACACAACTAACACTAACGTATCCCAAGGCGTTCGCCTATGGGATACGTCTTCGTTGGCTCTAACTTCTTAATTGCCGGGACCATCCAGAGCAACTCTCTAATGGACCCAAGAACCAATAAATAGTTAATGGTAGGGGTTGTGTACCCTGGGGTTGACGACCATCAGGCGATAATAATCATTCATAAGACGATAATATTGATTATCGTCACAATATTACTTCGCTTACGTTTAGATAATTCTTGACAAACTTTTGTTCGTATAGCAATATTACATCTGTACTAAAATACATAGAAGTACTTCCGGTTATGGTAATGGTACAATTTCATCCTTTCCTGGTTTTGTACATACCACTCTAGCAATTGGCCAATGCAATAGAGGAACATTATCCTCCTTCAATAAATCAATGTCATCTCTTTTGGGATTTGGTTGAGTTTTACACATTCAGTTTTTTTTTCAAATCTGGCATGTACTACTTTGACCAGCCTATCTAAACTTGGTTACACATACTTGCTATTTTCTGACGTAATCTAATTGGGTTAATATTGGTGTCTATGAACGGCTCTGGAAGGGCTGTTAATGCACTTCCGATAATGAAATGATTCTGACAAATATAGGCAGTATCAGTGCTATCATCCGTGAACGCAAAATTGGTATGGAATTCAGCACGG